>NW_027601870.1:0-65000 GCF_053455715.1 Rhinoraja longicauda | reverse complement strand
ATAGCAGAATTGATTAGTTTAAAGCAGAAATAATGTTGTCATTATTTTGTGCAGCTTTTATGGCAATAAAATTGTGAGAGGTGTAGCTAAGACTGGAGGGCATAGCCTTTAAGGCACGAGGGGCAAAGTTTAAAGGAAATGTGCAGGGCACGTGTTTTCATGGTGGATGCCTGGAATCTGCTGCCATGTTTAGTGGTGAAGGCAGATGTGATAATGGCATTTAAGAGACTCTTAGATAGGCACAAGAATCAGCAAGTAACAGACTGATATGGATCATGTGTGCAGTTTAGTTTAGCATCATGTACGGCGCAGACATTGTGGGCTGAAGGACCTGTTCCTGTGCTCTGTTCTATTATAAGTCAGCCATATTGATATTGACCAGGTGTCTCCAAATGTTTTGTGGTGACTACTGAGCATCTAATGAGGTTTTACCTTCATCTCGTCAGTAGCATTTTGGAACTAAATACACTGGAGTACAAGGGATCACTGAGAACATCGAAAGGGAATGGTCTGGATAATAACCTGATTTTTCTTCTCCAAATTTAAATGAAATAGAATATATGATGAGTTCTATTAAGTGCATATAAATTTCTCTGATGCCATCCATTGCCTCTGGGCGATCCTTTGCTTCCATTACATTTACTGTGAAGTTGTTTTTTTCCTGACATTTTATTTGCAAAATCTGAATGCCACCACATTCTGATAAATGACAGGAATACAAATTTGAAATATGCTTTTCAATGTTTCTATCTTTGGGCAATGTAATAATAAGGTGATAATATTAATTCACATTCTTTGGGATAATTAGGCAATTAACTGATTATGACCTCATTTACTGGTGAAATTAAAAAACTTGAGCAAACTGGGGCTCATAATTTCTGACGAGTATTAGCTCTTCAAAAACTAAGTGGCTCACAAGAGTTTCATCTATACCAGATAATTCATTTGTTTATTCCTCTCACAGACACAGTCTGCAATATACTTTTAAATATTCAGTCAAAATAGAAAGAAGGATACATCTAGCACTCAAGTTCTATAACATTTAGATTTGATCTGGAATGGGCGAAGATCAGATCATATTTATTCTTCAGGAAACGTGGCTTCCCCTCTTCCATTATAGATGAGGCTCTCACTAGGGTCTCTTCTACATCCCGCAGCTCCGCTCTTGCTCCCCCTCCCCCCATTCGTAACAAGGACAGAATCCCCCTTGTTCTCACCTTCCACCCCATCAGTCAGCGTATCCAACAAATCATCCTCCAACATTTCCGTCACCTACAACGGGACCCCACTACTGGCAATATCTTCCCATCCCCTCCCCTTTCTCCGTTCAGCAGAGACCGTTCCCTCCGTAACTCCCTGGTCCAATCGTCCCTTCCTACCCAAACCACCCCATCCCCGGGCACTTTCCCCAGCAACCGCAGGAGATGCAACACCTGTCCCTTTACCTCCCCCCTCAACTCCATCCAAGGACCCAAACAGTCTTTCCAGGTGAGACAGAGGTTCACCTGCACCTCCTCCAACCTCATCTATTGTATCCGCTGCTCCAGATGTCAGCTTTTATACATCGGCGAAACCAAACGCAGGCTCGGCGATCGTTTCTCTAACCTTTCTGTCATGGGCCTCCTCCAGTGCCATAGTGAGGCCCACTGGAAATTGGAGGAACAGCACCTCATATTTCGCTTGGGCAGCTTGCATTGACTTCTCCATCTTTTGATAGTTCCTCTGTCCCTCTCTTCCCCTCCCCAGTTCTCCCTCCATCTTCCTGCCTCCACCTATATCCTTCCTTTGTCCCGCCCCCCTGACATCAGTCTGAAGAGTCTCGACCCGAAACGTCACCCATTCCTTCTCTCCTGAGATGCTGCCTGACCTGCTGAGTTACTGCAGCATTTTGTGAAATAAATACCTTCGAGATCATATTTATCGACATTTCTTCTGCCAATTCTGTGTCCCACTCCCTTTCTGAATACACGAATTTCCAGCTGGGCTACTTTACGCACTGCTTGGCCTCCAAATACCTTGGGCAAATTGTCATTATTTCACTCCAAACTGTGCAGTGAGGGCTGGCAGACTTTTCTTCACAGAGGCTGCGTCTGTCCACTATTGACAATTACACTTACGCTTTCATTTCCGGGGGGGGTCATTAGATAGCAATTAACGACAGAAACATTGGTTGATTTTCACTCTCCTAACGCCAAGGCATTGAAGCACAACACAGGGATAACACACAGATGAAGCAAATATAAAGAAACCTTAAGGATAGCAGTGAATTATAATCCAAAGACTTTGTTATTTGCAAAAGCAGACCGTTTACAAACTTACCATTTCTTGAGTATCACGAAGAGTACTGGACAGAGTATCATTGAAGTTTGGAAAAAATATACCTCCTTCTGCCAAGGCTGAAAAAACAAGCAAGGACCAATTACACACCGGAACAGAGAAAATTCAGAATCGCACAGATTTAATCATTCAAAATGACAATGAATCACTGAAATGAAAATGTTTGCTTCCTGCAAAATATCATAATTGCATGTACTATTTATTTAGCACACATTAGCAAATGTATGGCTATTTGTCTTTATGCGAACAGAGTGTCAGCTCATCTGCACACACATCACACCATTGTGGTGTTGATTTTAAACCCCCCCCCCCCCTCCCATCACTGGAAATGCAAGTATAATAATGTCAATAGTTCAACATTTTATGCCGATAAATTCTAATCCCAACAGACTGCTGCAAGGCTTTCAACCCGTTAAATATTCAACTCAACCAGTACTCTGCTCTCTCTATTCTCTATTAAGTGGACCTTTGGAATCAAACAAAGATGAAAGAAGCTGCAGATGCTTGAATCCTGAGTAAAGAGAGCTGGAGAAACCTAGTGGGTCAGACAACATCTGGGAGGGAATGGATAGACCATGTTTAAGGTCGGGGCCCTTCTTCAGACTGATGAACCTGAAGGAGGGTCCCAGCCCAAAATGTCGTCTGTCCGTTCCCTCCACAAATGCCGCCTGACCTGCTGAGTTCTTCCAACACTTTGTCTTTTGCCTTTGGAATCAAAGATAGCTTGTGTCCATTCCATTACATGTGTTCTGTAACGGCCAATGAGGCTAATGTGAAACCTACTAATTCTGACAAAGATGGAGCAGAAGATGCTTGACAGCATGGATGGGTGAGTAGTTTGGGATGTGTTGAGTTTCTATGTGCGACTGGCAAATGTTCTTGAGATTCCCAACCCCAGCCAGAATGTTCTTTCTTCATATGGGTAGTCATAGGTCAAGGTTTCCGCCAAATTACTGGAGATATTACAGAGGTTTTGAGAATATCTTTGAATCATTACCTGTACTCACTGGTAATCTTTTGTGATGACAAAGTTCAGCATAGAGTGTCATTTTTTCTAGGATGATGTCCAGATGTCAATGTAAGAAAATAACTGCAGATGCTGGTACAAATCGATGGTATTTATTCACAAAATGCTGGAGTAACTCAGCAGGTCAGGCAGCATCTCCTGAGATGCTGCCTGACCTGCTGAGTTACTCCAGCATTTTGTGAATAAGTCCAGATGTTAAGAGGAATCTAGATGAACACTTGAATAATCTAGGAATTGAAGATTTCTTACAAATGGGTCCATACCATTTAACTCCATGTCTCTACTATAATGATTAAACTTGTCTTTGGTTTGGCCACACTGGTTGTTTTGAATTAGTGTACTTTATCGCAAATAGGCACTTTATATGCTGTGTATCTGCTCCCTTGGACATCTGGATGAATTTGTCCAAACTCCTATCAAACAACACTTCACAACCAGACAATAAATCATGCATTACATTAGTCTGGGTGTGGTTTAAGCATATGATAAGGTGAAAAGGTAGCTTATATGCTGCGCCCTTCAGTTCTCAAGTGTATGTGGCATTCAGAGAACTATGGCTAGCTTTTCCCAATATGGCACATCACTCATGGTTTCCACAGTACTGTGCAACGGTCTACTTCCTAAAAATTTATGGCCACGTGCTTTTACTGGGCTGCTATGGTTATACCTTTTGCTGCAGCCATCTGCCCATAGCTTAACAGGATCTCTCCTTCGGAGATATTTCGATCAGCAGTCTCGGTTTCGGTGACGGAGATTGTCGAGCTACTTTCTTCAGTGGATGCAGATGGAGTCTCTGACAGACGATGGGGTGCTGGAGTTTGCATGTGCATTGGAAGAATGACAGGGGCAGTTGAGAGTGGAGGTGTCAAAATTAAATTTTCAGGTTCCTCGTCGTTGGCGACTGACATAATACTAAAATAGATAATAGATATCAATAAACAAATGGTAATAAAATAATCTATCCTTATAATTTCTGGCGTGAACGAGCTAGGAAGAATAAGGATAAATTAATACATTTAAAATCGCTAAATAAATATAGAAATCTAGAGGAGAAATAAATACTTATTCCTAGAGATAAATCTAAAACTTGAAAGACTGATGAGCCTTAATTTATTGTTGTGGTTCAATATTGCATAATAGATTCATTTACATTCGGTGCACTAGCATGTGCGTCTTTTATGTGCACACATGTGACCCTTCTCAGATCATGTGTTAGAAACACATCTGTCTTCAGATTTCTTTGTCAATGGCTGGTAGGATGAGAAATGCCAACAGCCAAGACACACATGTGGTTAGTGCTTTATTTCATCTGTTGTGAAGGATTAACAATCAGGACATAACCAAAATTTACAATTCTTGACCAAAAGAGTCAGTTTTGACAAAGGGGTATTGCTTGTTCAAATACTATTTTGTGAGTAAAAGCAAAAAGGAATGATTATATTAAGTGAACCTTTGGTCTGGATTATTTAACTAGAGTGAAAGACAAATGCAAAAATAGGATTTGCAACCGAAGGTAAAATAAGAACAAAGGACGGATCAAAATAAACACAAGCAACTGCAGATGCTGGAATTTTGAGTAAAAATCACAAAATATTGGAGTAACTCAGCGGGTCAGGACTAGAATGGAGGAAAGATAACTAGTAGAAAGAGCTGAGAGGAAAGGGTGAGACAAGATCTAGAATGTGATGATGCTGAATGGATCCAGGTAAGGAAGGGTTGATTGGCACAGGTGAATGGGGGGGTTGTGCATTGGGCCAGATACAGAAGAACACAAAAGTAGATGGATGAAGAGGGAATTAAATCATGGAATGATGCGAGAATATATTTTTTAAAGCGTTTAAGCTTGAGAAGAGTATTAGCCAATGTAAGTCAGTGCTGGAATAACTCAGCAGTCAGGCAGCTTCTGGAGAAGATGGATAGGTGACATTTTGGGTTGAGATCCTTCTTCAGACTGATTGTAGGATGCACATGAAGGCTGAAAGAGAGGTGGGGGCAAGATAAAGCATGGTGAGTGTGGGGATGTTTGATAGGCAAATGGTTGGTCAAAGGCCAGAGATAAAAACATAAAAGGTGTGAGATGAGGAGAGAAGAGGTGTGAATTGTGAAGCCAGAGGAAGGAATATAAATGGAAGGGGAGAGGGGGAGGATGCAAGGGGATAAATGGGTGCAAATCTAGTGGGGTTTGGGAAAGAGAGAGGAGAAAAAGGGGGGTGGGTTCTAATTTTCAAGACCATTCAAGATGATTTAAAGGTGTTAGCACAGGTGTGAACAGAATGATCAAAAAAGGCAATAGCACAAGCATATCACATTTTTGAGATATTTTCAAAATATCACATTTTCACTTACATGGCTCTTGGCCGTGGTGCTGCATCTTGTGCTGCGCTAGGATTTTCCTCCTCTAGGGGGAGTTCTGCATCTCCCCAGGGATTTGGAGGTTTCTGCGAAGGCGCTGAGCTTGTCTTTGAGATAGGCTGCGTGATCGGTGAAGGTGTGGATACTCTTGAAAGAGTGGGAGTCGGTGTGATAACAGGAGTAACGACCGGGCTGGATTTTTCCACAGGTTTCAGTCCCACATCATCTACAGCTGTATTAAACATAATGGGTGTTAACTATTGTGCCACAGTCGGAACAATAATAAAACATTTGAATAATTAAGATAGACCTTTATTTTTATTGACAATGTTTTTAACAATTATTAACTGATTTTGTGGTCAGTGGCCATCTCTGGTATATAAATCCATCAATGTTTTTACAATCTCCCAATGAAGCCTTAGGAGGCAAAGCAGGGTATAGTCTTGACCACGAGACCCTAAACTGTGGCATGGCATAAAAATAGAGAAGCAACAAATGGATTGGAGGGTGGAGAGGAGATGGAGATCAGGGGGATTATCAGTGGTATCAATAGAGGAAGTCCTGCCCATTAAATTGTCAGATGGCTGAGTTGAGTCATAGTGATACAGCACAGAAACAGGCCCTTCGGCCCAACTTGCCCATGTTGACCAAGATGCCCCATCTACACTGGTCGCACCTGCCTACATTTCGCTCATATCCCTCTAAGCTTTTCCTATCCATGTATTGTAGATTGGGAGGGAGGCGGGATCCACTGCAGGATGGAGGCTGACAGTCTCTATGGAAGGTGAAGAAAGTTCAGCGGACAGAATAGGCAGGTGCACGCAGGGGGGTAGGAAGGACTGTTGTACTGAATTGTAATTATTTTAATACGAGAGGCCTGACGAGTAAGACAGATGAACTCAAGGTTTGGGTAGGTGTAGCAAGAGCGGAGCTGCGGGATGTAGAAGAGGCCCTAGTGAGAGCCTCATCTATAATGGAAGAGGGGAAGCCCAGTTTCCTGAAGAATGAGGACATCTCTGATGCCCTAGTGTGAAACATCATCCCGGGGGCAGATGCGGCATAGACGGAGGAATTGGGAGTAGGGGATAGACTTTTTGCAGGAGACAGGGTGGGAAGAAGTGTAGTCCAGATAGCTGTGCGAGTCAGTGGGTTTATAGTAGATGTCAATCACTAGTCTGTCTCCTGTGATGGAGATGGTGAGGTCCAGAAACGGGAGGGAGATGTCGGAGATAGTCCAAGTATATTTAAGGGCAGGATGGAAATTGGAAGTGAAGTGTATGAATCAGTGAGTTCTGCATGGGTACAAGAGGTAGCACCAATGCAGTCGTCGATGTAGCGGAGGTAGAGTTCGGGGATGGGGCCAGTGTATGTCCGGAACAGGGATTGTTCGACATACCCGACAAAGAGGCAAACAAACAATATGTTGTTAACTTTGGTCACCCTGCTACGGGAAAGATGTTGTTAAGCTGGGAAGAGTGGTTCATTAACAATGCGTAATGAGAAATCATTCATGTACAACGTGAAGAGTAGCGGCCCCAGCACCGACCCCTGTGGAACCGTGTCACTGGCATCCAACCAGAAAAAAGCCCCCTGTATTGCCACTCTTTGCCTTCTCCCATCCAGCCAACCTGCTATCCATGCTAGTATCTACCCTTTGATTCCATGGGCTCTCATCTTCCTTCGCAGCCTCATGTGTGGCACCTTATCAAAGACTTTCTGAAAATCTAGGTAAGCAATGTCCACTGGCTCTCCTTTGTCTGTCCTACTATTTACTTCTTCAAAGAATTCCAGCAGATTTGTCAGGCAAGATCTCCCCTTCACAAAACCATGCAGACCTTGGCCTATTTTATCATGAACTTCTTACTCTGTAACCTCATCCTTTATAATGGACTCTAAAATCTTACCCACCACTGAAGTCAGACTAACTGGCCTAAAGTTCCCACTATTCTGCTTTGCTCCCTTCTTGTGCAGTGGGGTAATAGTGGCAATTTTCCAATCATCTGGAACCACTCCTGACTCTAGTGATTCTTGAAATATCACTATTAATGCATCCACATTCTTTAAAGCCACCTCTTTCAGAACCCTAGGGTGCAGTCCATCCGGTCCTGGTGACTTATCCACCTTCAGCACCACCCAAGCACCTTCTCTCGAGTAATACCCACTCCACAAACTTCCACCCCTGACTCTCTTGAATTTCAGGCACATTGCTGGTATCTTCCACTGTGAAGACTGACACAAAAATAGTTATATAACTCCTCTGCCATTTCTTTATTACCCATTATCACTTCTCCTGCATCATTTTCCAGCAGTCCAACGTCCACTCTTGCCTCTTTCTTACTCTTTATATATCTGAAGAAACTCTTGCTCTCCTCTTTTATATTATTAGCTAGCTTACCTTTGTATTTCATCTTTTCTCCCCATATTGGCTTTTTAGTTACCTTCTGTTATTCTTTAAAAGCTTCCCAATCCTCTGGCTTCCCACTAATCTTTGCAATGTTGTATGCCTTCTCTTTTAGTTTTATATTGTCCCTGACTTCCCTTGTCAGCCAGTCACCTCATTCTCCCCCTAGAGTCTTTCTCTCTCTTGGTAATGAATAGATTCTGCATCTTCTGAATTATTCCCAGAAATTCTTGCCATTGCTGTTCCACTGTCATCTCTGCTAGGATCCCTTTCCAGTCAACGTTGGCCAGCTCCTCCCTCATGCCTCTGTAGTCCCCTTTGCTCAGCTGCAATACCAACACCGATTTCACCTTCTCCCTCTCAAATTTCAGGTTAAATCTTATCATGTTGTAGTCACTATCTCCATGTGGTTCCTTTACCTTGAATTCTCTTATCAAATCCGGTTCATTGCACAATACTAAATCCAGAATTGCCTTTTCCCTGGTAGGCTCCACTGCAAGGTGCTTTATGAAACCATCTCGGAGGCACACTACAAATTCTGTTTCTTGGGGTCCAGTACCAACCTGATTTTCCCAGTTGACCTGCATATTGAAATCTCCCATGACCACCGTAGCATTGCCTTTCCTACAGGCCGATTATATCTCCTGATGCAACGTACCCTATCTCCTAGCCACTGTTTGGGGGCCTGTAAATAGTTCCCATTGGGATCTTTTTACCTGTACAATTTCTCAGCTCTACCCACAATGACTCTACACCTTCTGATCGTATGTCACCCCTCGCTAAGGACTGAATTTCATTCCTTACCAATAGAGCCGCCCCACCTATCTCACTATCCCGCGGTCTAGGCTTAAGCTCAGGAGTGACCGCGCTTTTGCGGTTACAGCTCCTAGACTGTGGAACAGCATCCCTCTCCCCATCAGAACTGCCCCCTCCATTGACTCCTTTAAGTCCAGGCTCAAAACCTATTTCTGCTCCCTAGCATTTGAGGCCCTCTGAGGGGGTGCTGTGAACTGTTTATGTATGTGCTGTCATGTTTGTGTGCCATTGTATGTTCGTTTCTTAGTACCTGAACTGATGTACAGCACTTTGGTCAACGTGGGTTGTTTTTATATGTGCTATACAAATAGAATTGACTTGACTTGACCTCCGCTGCCCACCTGTCTGTCTTTCCGATAGGAAGTATAAACATGAATATTTAGCTCCCGACTCCGATCCCCTTGCAGCCACGTCTCTGTAACTCCCACAACATCATATTTACCTATTTCTAATTGTGCTACAAGCTCATCCACTTTGATTCTTATACTACATGCATTTAAATACAACCCCTTTAATTCGGTATTCACCTCACCTCATTTACCGAACCTTACTTATCCCTTCTTAAACTTTCCGTCCTGATACGTCTGGAGTCTACTTCTATTCTTTTTTAAATCTCAAAATTTAAATTATTTATGTACGTGTCCAGCCACTTAGAGGGGTTATAGATGTCTTTGCTTTCAATTTTCTGTTATTTCTCAGTAGGACGATACATAATTTCTTCCACTTTTTTCCTTTGGTACCTTCAATCAACCTGTTGTTGCCATGACAGGTTAGCTGAACTCATAAGCTTTCTAGAAGAGAAGCTTGAAAGAAATCTATTGGTGTCAATATGCTCCAGTCTATTTGATAGCATAGCTAGTTACAATCGTAACTCACTCTTCCACAAGAACTCTATGCAAGACCTTATGTGCACAATTTTGCTAAATTACGTTCAAAAAATAGAAAGCCTGTCTTCAAATAAAAACAGCTCTGCTCCACAAAGATCCATTAAATGTAACAATACACAGACATAAGTCATTCCGCTAAAGTCGATGCCAGCAATTGTCGCTGGAAAAGTCGCACAGTCTAATCCCCATGTCCTATTTTTCTGCCATACTTTTTAATGTTCCTCTCAATTCAAGTGTTTCCAAAAGATTTTTTGTAGACCTGCCTCACCTGTGATTTCTGCTTGAAAATTTTGCTTTCAGACTATCTTTGGTAAGCAACTGTGTTTTGAATTTCTACTCAAATGTATTTTATACTTAGCTCATGATTAAGCTTTGTATTCTAATCATTGTATGAACATGTGCGAAGCCTTTAACACTGTTGTCACACCATTCCTTCACTATCCCCGCTCTGGTGAATAAACCCTAACATCTTCAAAACTCGCCAGTAAGATCCAAATCAGAGCACAAGTAGTCAACTGGGCCCTCCATCATGTTCATCTCATCATTACTTACCCATTCTCTCCAAACGTGTACATTTGAACAAACGTTTTGGAAATGGGCGGAATGGATTTTCTGGCCGCTGCAGAGTTGGTTACATCTCCTGCCACTTGGGGAACTTATTTTGAGGGAAATAACTGCAGATGCTAGTAAAAATCGAAGGTATCACAAAATGCTGGAGTAACTCAGCAGGTCAGGCAGCATCTAGGAGAGAGGGAATGGGTGACGTTTCGGGTCGAGACCCTTCTTCAGATCTTTGAGGCCTTGTTTCCAGATTATGAACAGTTTGCAGTAACGTAACCCTGCGTAATCTGGGAAAGGCCTGTATTCTCCTGTGGTTTAAATGTTCATCGATCTCCAGCTTGAATATATTCAGTGACTACCTCCACAGCTCTCTGGAATCTAGATTTCCAATCCTCTGAGAAATTTCATCTCATCCCATCTAAAAAATTAATGACCCTTATTCTGAAATTATAATGAAGTAAAGTACAGGCTTACGGTTACAGGCCTATCTGCCCATCTTGACAGTGATCATCATGATGACAATCTAAACTAATACTATATGTCGAAGGTAGACACAAAATGCTGGAGTAACTCAACGGGTCATGCAACATCTCTGGAGAGAAAGAATGGGTGACGTTTCCGGTCGAGACCCTTCTTCAGACTGCATATATCTGCATATGGTCACTTTCCCCACTATCCCCTGCCTGCTCATATGTCTGTCTAATCACCTCAGGAACATTGCTGTTTCTACCACCTACTCTGGCAGTGAATTCCAAATTCCTGCCACTCTCTATGTTAAAACATGCCTCACAAATCAACTTTACATTTTCCCTTTCTAATTTTAAACTTATGTTCTCCAGTATTTGACATTTCCATCCTTGAAAAAAGATTCTGACTAGTTTGTCTCAGAATTTTGCGAACTCCTATCCTTTCATCCCTCAGCCTCAGAGAAAACACTCCAGGTTTGGCTAACATCTCCTTACAGCTAATATAGTCCAATCCAGGCAACATCCTGGTGAGCCTCTCCAAGGTTTCCACACCGTTCCTATAATGCAACAACCAGAACAACACATAATATTCCAAGTGTGACCTAACTAAAGTTTTACACAACTGCAATGTGGCTTGTCAGCTTTCATACCCAATGCACCTACTCATAAAGGCAAGGATGCCTTCCTCACCACCCTATCTACTTATCTTACCCATTTTATGGAGCCATGGACTTGCATCCCAAGATCCCTTTATCCATCTATGCTGCTAAAGATCCTGCCATTTACTATACACCGTCTTTTGCATTTTACTTCGCCAAATGCAATATCTCATACTTGTCCGGATTAAATTGTATAGGCCATTCCTCTGCCCAAAATTTCCAACTGATCTATATACAGCTGTAGCTGACCATCCACTACTTCACAATTTTGGGTGTCATCAGAAACTTCTTAATCAGCCCACTTTAGTTTTCATCCTATTTATTAACATATTTACAAACAACAAAGATTCCAGAACTGATCCTTGCACAGTTGTAATCAGAGAACACTCCACCACCACTACCCTCTGACTTCTCTAACCAAGCTAGTTTTGGATCCAATTTACCTACTCACCCTGAATCCCATATGACATATTCTGGACCAATGTACAATGAGGGACGTTGTCAAATGCTTTACTAAAGTCCATGTAGAAAAGATCCAAAGTCCTACCCTCATCAATCATTTTTGTCACTACCTCGAATAACTTAATCAAATGTGTGAGACATGCTCTCCCCCACACAAAGCCATGTTGATTATCCCTTGCAAGTCTACGCTTTTCCAAGTGTGAATAACTCCTGTCCCTCCAAAAAATCTCCAAATGCAACCAAACCCATAGTTTGGAAGAGTTGTACAACAATTGTTCTTGCACTCATTAGAAAACATTTGAATATGTTAAAAACTCAAGAAAGAAGCAACTTATATACTGTAGATAAATATTTACAACTGTATCTTAGTATCAGGAAGTGGCGGCGCTGCGCAGCAGCTGCAGCTCGCCTGCAGTCCGTTTGTCTTTTGTGTTTTTATTTTTGTCTTAATTGTAGTGTTTGGATGTGATGTCGTGTTTTTTGTGCTTGTGTGCTATGTGTGTGGTGGGGGGGGGAGGAATTATTAAAAATTCCGTATGGAGTCTCTTCCGAATGGAGACGCAACCTTTTTCTGGGTCGTATTTCCGTTCCCGCTGCGGCCTACCATCGGCCATGCACCTGGAGCTAGCGGCCTCCAACTGGGACCACCTGGGGGTCTGGTTCATAGAGCCCGCGGCCCTGACTGTACTCACCACCTGCGGAGCTGGCTGTTTTCGGAGACTGTGGTGGCGCTGCGAGTGCGGCTGCGACTCGCCTTCGGAGGCTCTGGAGGCTTCAGCCACGGGCCGCGTGGACGTTGGAAGCTCGCAGGTCCCTGGGTGGGGGCCGACGTCGGGAGCTCCGGCAGCGTCAGCGTCTTTGTCCGCCCCAAATCGCGGGGCTTGTGTCAGCCCGCTGCGGACCTTCACCATCCGGCGCGGCCTGGAATAGGCCACGGGATTTTCTCCGCCCGGCGGGGGCTTCAATGTCGGGAGCCCCGACCGCCCCAACGTGGCAATTTCAACAGCCTGACCGCGGGAAAAGACAGCAGGGAAGATGGCGGGGAAGAGAAAGACATTCTGGCCTTCTATCACAGTGAGGAGGTGACTGGAGGAGAGTCACTGTGATGGATGTTTTTTGTTTTATGTTGGTTTTGTGATTGTGTGGCTTATTGCTTTATTTTTATTGCTTCTTATTGTTGACTGTGGGTAACGGAATTTCGTCCAAAAACATGTTATTCTATTCTATTCTATTCTATCTTAACCAGATGTTTTTACAGTGTGCATAACTATGGTTTAGTTGACTGCTGATGGCAACTTTCTCACCACGCAGTGTTGGAGCACTTGAAATCAACAACAGGTTCTCAGTTGGATAATTCAGAACAAGCAAGAAGCAGCATGGTTGTTAAGTTTCCGAGAAGCAGAGGAAATAAAACTCTTTAAGATTACCAATGCTGGAAATTCTCCTCTGTTCTTTGTTGACCAATCTGAATGAAAAGGAGATTGGTTAAAGTGATGATCAAAAATTGACCGGAGCATTGAACCTCAAGGTAAATTTGTGTTTTGGAACTTATGCTGTCATTATGTGTGCCCTGACTTGAATAAATGTTAAAAGACAGATTACGAACCGAAGCTCATCTTTCAGCTGAGTGCCACGTCAGTTAAACCCAATTTGTTTCAACAAACTAATGACTCAGCTTCTCAGCATCAATCAAATTGATATAAATCTGGCAGGACATTGGGAAAAACAGCACATTTAAACTACCTGTACTTTTTCCCTGGAGGTTCCATTGGCTCCACACTGGGAGTTGTAGTCCGAAATCAGTAAGATGCCAACTGAATTTGAGGGCATGCATGTCCTATCCACTTAAAAAGCATCTTCCTACAGGAGCTATGTTTTTCAACAAACTTTTCTTGTCACACATGGCAAATTATATTTACATAATGATGGAGGTCTGTTGGACCACAAGACTGAAACATAACTCAAATATAGCCAATCTGATCCTGATGGATCAGTACATGGAACAGTACAGCACATGAACAAGCCCTTCAGTGCACAATGTTTGTGCTGAACATGATGCCAAGTTAAAATGAACTGCCTGTATATGATCCATATCTCCCTATTTCCTGCACTTCCATGTGCCTATCCAAAAGTCTCTTAAACAACACCACTATCATATCTACCTCCACCACCTCCCCAGGCAGTGTGTTCCAGGCCCCCACTACTCTTAGTGCAAAAAAACTTGCCCTGCACATCTCCATTAAACTTTCCCGCTCTCACCTTATAACTATGCCCTATGGTGTTGGATATTTCCACTCTAAGAAAGCTTCTGACTGTCTACCCTAGCTATACCTCTCATGATTTTATGTACTTCTATCAAGACTCCCTTCAACCTCCAATGCTCCAGAAAAAACAATCTAAGTCGATTCAACCTCTCCCTGTAGCTGCAACCCTCTAATCCAGGCACCATTTGGGTAAACCTTCTCTGCACCCTCTCCAAAGCCTGCACATCTTTCCTCAAATGGGGCAACCAGAACATCCCATAATGACACAATTTCTCCTGAGAGCAAAAGCATCAGGATCCTGGCAGGGTCAACCATTGTGGGCAGGTGACAGGGGGAGGTTCCAAACAAAGCATGTCCCAAGATGAAGACCTCAATGAAGAAATGGATGGAGGATGGTGGTTGGGCAACGGATGGAGCACCACAGCGGCTAAGGAGGAGGAAGAAGACTGCAGCAGGGAGAGACTCCCAACCATCATGGAGACCACGTCGTTGGACCTGGGTCCTTCTCTGTCAAAGACTCTATAATGGCTGTCTGTGCACCAGTCTCCTCATGCTAAAAACTGTCGTGCACAGGCATCCTAAAAACTGTCGTGCACAGGCATCCTCCAGGAGGAACATACCATGTGACATCCCTCATAAGATCTGAAGCTCCAGGATCAGCCTCTTCAGTCATCACAAGACCCACAGAAAGCACCCACCAGGAGGACAATCATACTTGAGTTAAAATGATCGCCGATGATTATCCCACGTTCAATTTAGCCATCATTATAAATGTAACAATCTCAAACATGTACTAATTTGTTTAATAATGATATTACTTTCCTATAAAGTAAATAATCCGAATATGGATAAAGTGCTGACCTGGGTCAGTACAGCATGACCCAGTGAATGCATTACCAGAATGTGGGCCTGACCCAGCCTGAACATGACACAGTTAGTCAGACCCTGTTGAGCTTGACATGAGTCAAGTAGACATGAATGGTCAATTGAATGAACCCTGAGACATAACAAAAACATTAAGACATATATATAACACGGAATGATAGTTCAATAATTTTCCTGATAATTGCTTAAGGGTATCCTCTATGTAATATAATGAGCTGGATCTTTTCTAATATCTAAATAAACTCAAGGAAATTCTACATAAGGGCACATTACAATGTTGAAAATAATATTCTGCACTTTTAGTATTTATTTATTTGTTCCGCCTGTTGTACATGTGGATGGATTGATTGTATTCATGTGTAATACCATCTGATTTTGATTTTGATTGAAGAAAAGGTTTTCACTGTATCTCACTCAGTTCATGTGACAATAATAAATCAGTACCAGTACCAATATTATCTTCCACCTTATGGAAAACACAGCATACTGTGCAGGGAAGGTTTCTACTCACTTAGTGGTGACTTCACGAAAGGTTCCAATTCTGGTTCAGATTCTGATTCGTTCTCAACAGAACCTTGGGGTGTGAGCTCTGGTGTTTGAATGAGGGTAGCATTTCTAGCTGGAGGTGATGGAGTCTGTCTTGGTGTTGGAACTGGTGTTGGAATCAGCATTATCTGTAGGAATGGTAAAGTGCAAAAAATCAGGCAATCAGACCAAGATTGGGTTTTGATTTGAAGCAGTTCCGAGCTTATATGAGCTTAGATTGACCGCATCTATGAATCCACACCAACACATCTAACTCTGCACTGAGCTCATGCAGAGACAGGACAGGTTGCCTAACAATTTGGGAGAAACTGGTTAGCAATTTTAATATGTAAGCAACTAATTTTGATAAATTATTACAGAACTTTTGAACTTTAATTCTCTGCAAAGTTTTCCAGCCATCCTGGAACTCCCCAATATGACTATAAAGCACAATAGCTTTGTGAAGACCGGAGATTTGATATGCAAATCTACAATAAATTCAGTATGAGGATCGTTTAGAAAACATTGGGCCAATATCCTGGTGACTGTGGCTCAACAGTTTTGAAGAGAATCGCTAACATTCAGTTATTACCACATAAGTTCAGGCTTGTATGGATTACCTATAAGATTTATTGACCACAGCTGCCAGTGGTTATGCCACTCAGTTCAAATGCTGGACTCTGAATGGGGTTCAATGGGAAAGACAGGATTTCCTGTTGGGAATGTGAGACTGATTTAAGACCACATTTATTTCAGAGGGGGAGCTAAATGTTTATTTTTTTTAATTATTTTACTTTCATATAAGTATCAAAGTTTTTGATATGTAAGGATTTTTAAATCCTTTCAATCAATTTTGTTTTGAGATTTTTAAATATTTTCAAGATTGTTAAAACTGAATAATTTTATACATTTCTGAATAAATTAAATAAAAACCTCAAGGGCACAATACCAATCCTTGACACCCATAGCTACAAGTGGCATGAATGAGGCCCTGATTGAGATGAAAAACTCTGTACAGACCAAAGAACAGGGTGGCTTAAAATACCACCATATGACAAAGTTATTTCTTCTAACGAAACACTTTGTAATGTGAACAAAACTGACTTACCGACCATTAAAAATAATTTCACAAAGAAATAAACGCTTATATAAAAAATATATAAATAGATCTTCTAAAAAGAAATACCAACGTTTACAACAGATTTATAAACTTGGTTATATCAAATTTGTGGCCATAAATGTTAAATATTCAACCACACAACCTTTTCATTCGCCAAAAACAAGTTAATCAGAAAAAATGAAAACTGCATTTCTGCTATACTATATTTTGGAGTGTACATTTTTAGTGCTTCAGTCTTCCGCCTTTCATAACCAAGATATCATTAGATAAAGGATAGCGCTAAAATATTTCAAGTTTATTAAAGCAAATCTGCCTTCTAATATCAGTATGCTAATCTAAGAAAAGAAATGTGTCTGAATCAATTGGAAATTATCAGATTTTGCTTGTGGTTAAATAGAAAAACATTTGCCAACAGGTTACTTACCTTCATTGTAAAACGCTTATGTAAATTAAGTTCTCTTTTCTCTGCACCACTGATTTAAATTCACAGCAGAGATTGCCAGTGACAAATATTTTAAAAGATAATCCACTTTGTTGACACATAAACTGAGTCTAGTTATTTTAAGTAATGTATTCTAACCTCTACCAAGCAATTTTTAACACGTTAATTTGGAAAACAATACAAAGGTTTTAGCGCATTGATTAAAGTTTATTAGGTAAATTGTTTTCAAAAAGTAACAAAAGTTGATTTATTGAGACCTCGGGGGGAATGGTGAGTAGAGTGGATCTAAAATTGTCACGCTATCGTGTACTGTTTTTTTCTGGATGAAAACGGCACAAACAAACACATGGGACAAACAAACATACGGGGGAACAAACATACAGGAACAGGGGAACAAACAAGATGTGAGTTTTAGTAATATATAGATACCACTGATATGAACATATGTAGCAGGGCTAAAAATTTACTCCAAAGAACAGCAGTGTTTTGTTCTAATAATAGTTAAGTTGAATGCCAGGACCAGCCTAAATAGCCATGTCATTTTTAGTGCATGTATAGAGTGTGGTGAGATTGAAATGACAGCAGATGCCAAGTATGGAAATAGTTGTTGTGACTGTTACAAAAATAAAGAGGTCACTGCTTAAAAATAGGTGGTCACCCATGGGGTGATTTTTTTTCTTTCTCAGGGTCATGGGTCTTTAGAATTTTCTTCTTCAAAAGGCAGTGGAAATAGACTTTGAATACTTTTAAGGCAGAGATAAATAGATTCTTGATAAGTAAGGCATTGAATAATTACCGGGGACTGATGGGCATGCAGGGTTGGAGTTACAAAATAGTCTCAGTCAAGGTTTTATTGACTGACAGAACAGGTTGGGAGAGGCCAAATAACTAATACTTCCTCATTTTTATGTTAGTAGGTACGCTTGCACTTACATTTTTTTTCCTGAGACCTTTACAGCAAGATTCAGAAACACAGCGTAGATTGGAATTCTTTATGCAAAAGAATTCTTTCACTCAGAATATTTAATTGTAATTTTCTTTTGAGGATTCTGGGCAAAGTAATCTAGATAGCTTCAAACTCGCTTCTAGCGAATAGGCATCAGTAATTGTGAATATTCCTTGATATATTACATGAATAGAAGCCCTGCATTGTTTTTAATGTAATAGTCAGTATAAATCATGTCTACGTTTTTATATCAAACTACCCTGATACCTTGGGGGAGTAAATGCTCATTTTGATTCACCAGCATTTTTTTTTTGCATGGTTTTGTAATAAGCACTGAAGATGCCTAGTTTAGCCAACAAAACGCTTACATTTCACACCAGCGCAACACATCATTTACTGCTGTGCAAGCTGAGAAACTAAATGATGAGTGGGCATGATTAAATCACTCCCCAATTCCACGCTATGCCACTTGAGTTTGATTAGGATTCAGACACAATATCAGACAGTATTCTCATACACATTATTGAGATAAATGTGTTCAGTCTCTAAATGTTTTGTGGAATATGAGAACTTCTAACCGGTGAAGCTGTTCTTTGTTGAGAAGGTTCTTGTACGAGTGTTTTACTTTCACTCTGGCGCTGCCCCAGCATAATGGCGATTATCTCAGCAAGTACTTCGTCTACAAACTGACGAATTAGTTGAGAGTCCACAGGAACGCCTGCATCCACAAAAAGCTGCAAGCCTCCTCCTCCAGCAGCTTCTACTGTTGAGGAAGCAAACAATAACATCTTAGCTCTGGAAACCATATCAAAGCAGAATACACATAAGTAAATGATGCTACAGAAAATTATATATTTCCCGTTTTCACAAATTAATTCGGGGCAGAAAAAGCTGCCTCATTAACAACCATTAGAGGATGGCAGAGTTACACGTTAATCATTCAGCTTTAATTCAGAGAAATAAAGAAAGATACTTATTTCATATCTCTACTGTGAAAGTGCCATTTTATTAATAGTGAAAGTTTAAACAAGAAAATATGGCTCTCTATAAACAACAGCAATATGAGAAGATACAATGTGCTGGAGTATCAGTGCATCGGGCAGCATCTCTGCAGAACATGAAGAGGTGACATTTTGGGGCTAGACTGATTGTGGATGGGGGGAGGGAAAGAGAGGTAGAAGAGAGGAGGGGCAAGACAAAGTGTGGCAGGTAAAAGGGAAACACAAGCAAATGGGATTTCTGATAGGTAGGTTATTGACAATGGCCAGAGAAGAAAAAAATAGGTGTGAGTCAAAAGGATTAAAGCGTTGCAAATTGTGAAGCCAGATGAAGGAATGTAAGTGGAGGGGGAGGGGAGAACTCGGTGCGAGTCTAGGTGGGGCACAGGGGAGGGGCGGGAAGTAAGGAAGAAAACAAAATATGGCTCCCTTAAAACAAGAACATGCAAAACATGGCTTTTTAAAACAATGGAAATGTCATGAGAAGATACAAAGAGCTGGAGTCAGGTAGCATCCCTGCAGAACATGGATAAATGATGTTTCCGATCAGGAGTCTTGTTCAGAATGATTGTGTTGGGGGGGCGGGGGACAAAGCTGGTAAAGAGGAGAGGCATGGCAAAGCCTGGCAAGTGATATGTGGATTAAGATGAGGGGCGTTTTTCGATAGGCAGAAGGTTGGACAAAGGCCAGAAATGAAAAGACAGAAGGTGTGAGACAAAGGGACTGAAGAATTGCAAATTGTTATACCAGAGGAAGGAATGCAGGGGGAAGGGGAGGGGGAGGGGAGAAATGAATGCATGTCCAGGTGGGGCACAGGGAAGAGAGATGGGGAAATGGGGGGGAATAGAAACTGGGGGGAGGTCAGGATAGTTTCCTAAAATTGGAGAATTCAATGTTTTTTCCATTGGGTTGTTCCCAAAGCTACCCAAGTAGAATATGAGGTGCTGTCCCTCCAGTTTGTGTGCGGTCTCACTCTGGCAATGTAGGAGGGTCAGGAAAGGTCAGTATGGGAATGAGAAGAGGAGTTAAAATAGTTAGCAACCGGGAGATCCAGCAGGCCTTGGGTCACCGAGCGCAAGTGTTCAGCGAAACAGTCGCCGAGTCTATAATCGGTCTCACTGAACCAAAATTCATGGAGATGTAGTTGGACGAGGTGTATGTGAATCTCTGCCTCACCTGGAAGGACAACTGTGGTCTTGGATGGATGTGAGGAAGGAGGTATAAGGACAGGTGTTATATCTCCTACAGTTTCAGGTGAATGTACCTGGGGAGGGGTGGTTAGGCTGTAAAGGGATGAGTAAACCAAGAAGTTGCGGAAGGAGCAGTCCCTGCAGAAGGCAGAAAGGGGATGAAAAGATGTGACTGGCGGAGGAACACATTGGCAGTCGTAGATGTCATGGGAATATGTCACATTTATCAACGAGAGATTATTTTTCCAGAAATATTGATCCAAAAAGCTGCCAACATTGAGTTCAGAACATTTGAATTAATGTCAACACTGAACAGTAAGTACTGTGCTAGTGTGGCCAAGATTTGCACCAGCACACTATTAATTGTACTGCAAGAAATGTGGATTGAACTTATGACCTCCACGTGTAGCATTTGTCAAAATTTAGCCATTCTCCCAATGCTGGTTACTATATGGAAAAGTGGAAGATTAGAAGCATATTATTCCTCAGAGACATTTTTGCAGAGATACATTGCTGACATTTATCATCCAGGCAGGAAACGGAAATGTAAAAGGAAAACACGGAGAATAAAAAAGTTGGAGAAATAGAGATAATTTACAAAATCCCAAAATGTGTTCAATGTTAAAAGTTGAAAGGCAGGAAGTAATCTTTTTTAACTTAAACAACCTTACATAAGTCATATTAAATATTATTAGGATAAGCTTGAATCTAAATTGGCGCAGTACTTTAAATTGATGTTAAGGTGAGACATACCAATATCTGAGCCTGACAGCACACTCTCCTCACTTTCGGAATTAATAACATGTTCCACAGGCTGTAAAGGACACATCTTACTAATGATTCGGGACATGAGTTCTTGCTCAACCCTGTTGGAATAAGGATTTCAATATTTGATGACAAACTAGAAAATATTCATAATACGTGGACAGATCTTTAAAAAAAAAGGCATATAACTGTGTTCCACATTTCAAGCTGCACGAGACATTGGCAGCTTCCACTGACCTTCAGTGATACTCCCTTGGGGATTGTGGGCAGGTGTACAGATGGAACAAGGCCAGGTGGGGCCAGGTGTCCAAGCAGACCGCAGCTGGTAAATTCACCAGGTAAGTGTACAGAGTGTCCTGGGAATCGGACCATGTATGTAGGAGGACCATGGTCAGGGTTGGGGCCAGGAGTGCAGTGGCAGCGTGGCTGGGAACGGGACCATGTGAGTGAATAGATTGTGTTGGGAATGGGATCATGTATGCAGAGAGAGCATGGTTGGGACCAGGAGTGGTATGGGGCGTGTCCAGGATGGGCTACAGGAGCTGGGAAAGTGGGCGGTTGTGCAGATTTGAATCAAGAGCTGCAATGTATTTGAATTGCGTTAAATTGTGACCATTTGCAGGTAGATTGTGTCCAGGAAAGTGGTCATGTGTGCAGATACAGTGAGGTCAGGAATGGGATCAGGTGTACTGATGACAGTACCATGCAATAGTAGGGCCACCAATGCAGCAGAAGACAAGGGAGTGGAGCATTACTGGGAATAGGAGCTGTAGGCCGCAATGTGGCCAGAATCGGTATGGACTGGGAATGTTTTCAGGTGTGCATCATGAACTGAGGGCCAGGGCCTGCCTGAGATCATGAGCTGGATCATGGCTAGGAATGTGGGTGGAGGAAAGGGCTGAAGGAAGTCAGAATGTGAGAGAATGGGAGGGAATCTGAGAGTGGGTGGCAGAAGGTTAAAGAGCGGAACAAGAGAGGGAGCAAGCTCAAATTGATTTAGGAGTGGATGTGAGGAGATGAGGGGAGAGCAGGTAACTGGACAAGGGAGATGTGTGTGATTGAGAGAGAGTTTTTGAATATATGTGGGTGGTATGAGAAGCACCAATAAGAAGCAGCAAGACATGTGATAATCTCATTGATAAACTGGCACTTGGATTGAAGATTTGTTTTACCAAAGTACCCTCTGCTTTAGTTGAGATCATCAATGTATACAATTCACAACATTTCAATGACTTCAACATGTGTAGGAAAAAAAATGCAGATGCTGGTTTAAATCGAAGGTAGACACAAAATGCTGGAGTAACTCAGCGGGTCAGGCAGCATCTCGGGAGAGAAGGAATGAGTCAACCCATTCCTTCTCTCCCGAGATGCTGTTTGACCCGCTGAGTTACTCCAGCATTTTGTGTCTACCTTCAATGTCTTCAACATGTTACCTACCACTCTATCAGCTGATCTTCTATGGACTCCTTGCGCTCTATCACTCCTACAATATTAACAGCTGGATGAGAGGCAGGAACAGAAGGAGGAAATGATGGATCTTTGTACAAAGCAGAAATGGACTCAGCAAAGCCTTCCAACTCTATCGCTGGTTCAGGTGATCCTTGATATTCAGTATCAGTATCAGGGTCCTAAACACAAAAAAAACAAGTAGGGCTTAAAATGGAAAATGTCAGATAAACATTGTTCTGTTACTTAATAATATTTAGCAGTCAGGCAGCATCTATGGAGAGTAAAACAGAGTAGACATTTCAGATTAACAATACTTGAACAGAATAGTGAGAAAACAAACGCATTTAAAGTTGCAGAGATAGTAATGTTGAGAACAAAAGGAAAGAAAGGGCGGAGGCCAGGATTGTCCAGGTGATGTGATTCGTTTTGGTGTTATCGAGGAGAGAAATAATAATGTTATCCTATCTTTCTGGAATTGTACAAAAGGAGGGAGATAAATGATGGCAGTGGAGAGAGAGAATTCATATTTGAATTGTGACATGTAAAACACAGCAGCTGATGGAAATCTAAAACAAAAGAGAATGCTGGAAATACTCAGCGGATCAGGTATCAGGAGTTCCAAGGGCTGTAAAGCCAAAATGGAAGAGGATGTGCTGTTCCTCAAGCTCAGTTTGGGCTTTGATTGTACAGTGTATGAAACTGAACTGGGGAGGGGGGTCAGAGTGGGAGTGGGATGGAGAATGAAAGTGGGAAACAACAAAGGATCAGGGTCACCCTTGTTGAACAAACAGAGGGGCTCTGCCAAGTACTCATTTGTTCAGTTCTCAGTTTTTCTTTAGAAATTATAAATGATGATATTTTCCTACCTAAATCATTGATATAAAAACTGAAACATGGAATTAAGAAATTGCAGATTGGGTGTTTCATCAGTAAAACCCTCCTAACGTCCACAAGCCTAAATCTGACTATTTAATTGCCTGTTGTTTTAATTCTCCACCCTTGGCATCTACTGTGTACCAATAAAGCCCCGTCGAAGTTTAAAAGCATCATATTTTCTTAATTCGATTCTGAAGTAAAATTGAACAATTTTGATTCCAATAGAAAGGTAAGCTGGAAGTTTGAGTGGAATGGGAAATATTTGCTTTCTTTAATTTTATTTATACGTTCATCGGATACAGGCAGCACAGGCAAGGCAAAACTTTAATAATTCCTGAGAAGGTAGTGGAGCCTTTTTGAATTGCTGCAATCCATTTTGTCAATACACTCCAACATTGTTGTTAGTGGAACTCTTTGGATTACATTACAGCAACAATGCAGTAACACAGTTACACCTCCAAGTAATGATGAAGCATCAAAGCTAATCTTAAAAGATATGCATTATGTTCCTGTACTGGTCACTAGATGATATTCAAGCATTTTTCAAAGAGAGGTGGAATAATTCCTCAATATTTTGTGATATTCTATGGCCTGCGTAAACAAAACTCACATTGGGTTCATTTTGGAAATTGATATGTATCCAACAGGATACTTGGCAGGCATTGCAGCTGGAATTGCTGTTGAACAGTTTTAGTATTGCTCAGATGCATAAGCTTGCTTTCTGATTATGTTCAGAAATAAATGCAAACTGATTGTGTAACGATGTATCCAATTGTTAAGACGCCAAGGAGTAGAAGTACTGTGGAAAAATGACATTCAATAACATGTGGTGAGTTCATGACATCTACTTCAAAATGCTGCTCTCCTGTTCTTGTCTGGGCTGTGACTGCAGGAGCTTTTTTGATTGGCTGGCCTAAATCTGGTAACTGTTTGGTTGCTATGGGAACATATGCTTGCTGCACAATTTTTCACAAATCAAGCTGTTTTAAAGTCTGGTGATTTTGTATATTTTGCAGTGCTCTTATATGGACCAAAATTCTGCAGGATTATAAAAGTTACATCTTATGGCGAGTCTGGAGGCTTGTACTTTGTTGAAGAAGTTTATTGCGGCAGCAATATTCAATCACAAAGGATAACAAACCAGATTACATACAACCATTAACTCAAACTGTTCACATCGAAGTTCTCTTCCCACTGACTGGTTTTGGGCGTCAAAACCACCACCTGACCTTGCTGGCCAATCCGAGGGTTCGACTCTCAGGACCAATCCCTATGGTCGCTACATGACCCCCCCCCCCCCCCCCCCCCCAGAACCCGAGGTACGGAACCTAGCAGGGAGCCGGATTTCGCGACCAGAACGAGTAAGGAGAGGGGCTGCAGGAACCACAGGAGCAGGGGGTCCCGGATCAGGGGGAATTGCAGGAGGACGGCCCCGTCGAGGCGGTTGACCGACCAGGACAGGGCGGCCCTGATCCAAGTGTGCAGGTTTGAGCCTGGACACAGAGACGAGCTCACTCCTGCCCCCAACATCCAAGGTGAAGGTGACCGTCCCTTTACGCAACACGCGGAACGGTCCTTCATAGACCCTCTGCAACGGGGAACGATGGGCATCCCTACGCAGAAACACAAATTCACAGTCCTTCAAGGCAGGCTGTTCATGCACCATGGAACACCCATGATGCGAAGTAGGAACCGGAGCCAGGGAACCCACTCGCGCCCGGAGGGATGCTAAAACCGACGGAACCGAGGACTGCTGACCAGAGGACTCCGGAAGGAAATCCCCGGGCACTCTGAGTGGCGAGCCATATACCAGTTCCGCGGACGGTTCCGAGATCCTGCTTAGGAGCAGTACAGATGCCCAAAAGGACCCAGGGGAGCTGGTCTACCCAGTCAGGGCCGTCCAGCCGCGCACTGAGGGCCGCCTTAAGTTGCCTGTGAAACCTCTCCACGAGCCCATTAGCCTGGGGGTGGTACGCCGTGGTCTGCTGCAACCGGGAACCGTACAGCTCCGCTAGCGTAGCCCAAAGGGCAGAGGTGAACTGGGACCACCGGTCGGTGGTAATGACGGACGGAACACCGAAGCGGGCCACCCAATGGAGGGCCAGGGCCCGGGCACAAGAGGCGGCAGAGGTGTCGGACAACGGGAAGGCCTCCGGCCAACGGGTAAATCGGTCAACCACCATGAGTAGGTGAATGTAGCTCCTGGAGGAAGGTAAAGGCCCAACTAAATCAACATGAATATGGAAAAAACGGACCGCAGGGACTGCAAACTCCTGCACCGGAGGTTGGACAGGCCTGTGAACTTTAGCGGTCTGGCAGGGAACACAGGATCGGGCCCAAGCGGCTACTTGCTTCCGCAGGCCATGCCACACAAACCTAGCGGCTAATAAGGCAGAGGTGGAGCTAATGGACGGGTGCGCCAGCCCATGAATGGCATCAAACACCTGGCGCTGAAGGGCGGCCGGCACCACCGTCCTAGGGCGGGGAAGGGAAACATCACACCAGACTTTTGTACCCGCAGGCCCGCAAGCCACTTGGGCCAACTTCAACCCCGAAGTGGTGGACTGGTATGCTGAGGCAGTGTCTGCCAGGCGCTGTGCCTCCGCAAGCTCCTGGAAATCTACCTCGCATTCCACCGCTGAAATTGGGGAAATGGCTGGCCTGGACAGGGCATCAGCAACGGCATTAAGCTGACCCGCGACGTGGCGGACATCGGTGGTAAACTCTGAGATGGCAGTCAGGTGCCGCTGCTGGCGGGCCGACCATGGGTCGGACACTTTCGAAAAAGCAAATGTCAATGGCTTGTGGTCAGTAAAGGCCACAAATGGGCGGCCTTCTAGAAAATACCTAAAGTGGCGGACAGCTAAATAGAGAGCCAGAAGCTCTCGGTCAAAGGCGCCATATTTCAGCTCAGCCGCATTAAGCTGTCGGCTGAAAAACGCCAAGGGCTGCCAACTGCCATCTACATGCTGTTCCAAAACCCCTCCCACCGCCACATCCGACGAATTGACCGTCAGGGCCGTGGGGGTGGAGGCGCTTGGGTGGACGAGCATTGTGGCGTCTGCGAGAGCCACTTTAGCTGCCTCAAAGGCCTTCTCAGCGGCTGCGGACCACTCCAACTCGACAGGTTTGCCTGCGAGACACTGGAAGAGCGGACGCATGATCTGTGCTGCTGCCGGCACGAACCTGGGATAGAAATTCACTATCCCCACGAACTCCTGCAACCCCTTTACTGTGGTGGGCCGCGGGAAGGCACGGACAGCCTCCACTTTTTCGGGCAAAGGAGTGGCGCCGGCTGAGGTGATCCGGTGTCCTAAGAAATCAATAGAGGGGAGGCCAAATTGACACTTGGAGGGGTGGATGATGAGCCCGTGGTCTTGAAGCCGCCGGAACACGGTCCGCAAATGGACCAGGTGTTCCTGCTCCGAGCGACTGGCGACCAGGATATCATCCAAATAAATGACAACAAAAGACAATTCCCGACCAACATGGTCCATAAGCCGCTGGAAAGCCTGTGCCGCGTTTTTCAAACCGAAAGGCATACGCAGCCATTCGAACAACCCGAACGGAGTGATCGTGGCCGTCTTCGGCACGTCTTCCGGATGCACAGGAATCTGGTGGTAGCCCCGCACCAAATCAATTTTGGAGAATACCATGGCACCTTCCAGCCTAGATGAGAAGTCCTGGATGTGCGGTACGGGGTAGCGGTCTGCCGTGGTGACGGCGTTAAGGCGCCGGTAATCTCCACATGGTCTCCACCCCCCAGATGCTTTGGAGACCATATGCAACGAAGAGGCCCACGGGCTGTCGGACCGACGGACAATGCCCATTTGTTCCATCTTCGGAAATTCTTCACGCGCTACCATCAGTTTGTCCGGCGGCAACCTCCGGGCCCGAGCGAAAACGGGGGGCCCCTCGGTGGGAATGTAATGGACAACGCCATGATTTGGTGCCGCTGCGGGCTGCCCGATGGTGCCGAGACCCTGTTGATCGAACTGTGTTTTTTCGATGCCATGAGCGCATCAGCTTTCTCCGCGTATGCCACGAGGTCCTTAAAAGAACAATCCGTGAGCATAAGCCTAACATCTTCTGGAAGTTGCTCTCGGAATGCCTGCTCGAACATGAGGCAATCCTTGTGCTCACCTGCCAGCGCCAACATTTCGGCCATGAGGGTGGACGGCAGCCGATCTCCGAGATCCGGTAGGTGCATAAGCCTCTCAGCTCGATCATGCCTACTGAATCCGAAGGTTCGGAGCATGAGTACCTTCAGCGCCTCGTACTTGCCCTCTGCCGGAGGGGAGGTGAAGAACTGCAACACCCGCGCGGACGTCTCCGGCGGTAGGGCGCTGACCAGGTAATAATACTTTGTCTCATCCACCGAGATGTTTCTCAGGTGGAACTGCGCTTCAGCATGGGCAAACCAAAGGTGTGGTTGATGCGCCCAAAACGGAGGAAGATGAACGCTGACCGCGATTAGCTGCGGTACGCCGGGCGTTAGAACCAAAGCAGGGGCGTCGTGTCCCTCCATGGTAGATGATTGGCTAGATCACGTCGGGGTCACCAATATGGCGAGCCTGGAGGCTTGTACTTTGTTGAAGAAGTTTATAGCGGCAGCAATATTCAATCACAAAGGATAACAAACGAGATTACAGACAACCATTAACTCAAACTGTTCACATCGAAGTTCTCTTCCCACTGACTGGTTTTGGGCGCCAAAACCACCACCTGACCTTGCTGGCCAATCCGAGGGTTCGACTCTCAGGACCAATCCCTATGGTCGCTGCAATCTAAAAAGCTGGATTGCTGAACAAAGTAATCTAATTACAAACATTGGCTTCATTAAGAATGTTTTATCAAATTGCAAACCAAAATCTTTGAAAATATAAGTGTTTATACAACGTGGTTTACAAGATGGTGATACCTCTTTAAATGTAATACACTTTCTCCTGCCTACTTCTTTAAGTGTGATTATAACAGAATATTTCAAATCACTTGGTAAAGAGATATGACAAAAGTATGTACACTGAAACATCAGGTGTTAGGAAGGAAAAGCACAAGTGAGGGTTTTCTGTGTACTCCAATATGTTTAGCTGTACACATCACCACTTGTTTTGTGTGGCATTTTTTGGGACAGCCTGTTTACAGGATGGATTCCGTAGCGGTTGGGAGGAGCGAAAGGGAAGGCAACTGTACAAAAAGCGTTTGCCAAAACAGCTAAAAAAAAATGAAACTGAAGCTAAGATTTTAAAGTAGAGGCCGAGTTATGACATGCCTGTATGATTTTGACAAGCTGAGGTCAAGTGACATGCATCATGGAGTCAACCACCGATTTCACTTTGTGATCATGTTGAGTACTCTCCATCTGCCGAAGCAGTGTGTGTCCCATGACCTCAGTACATTTCAGATCTGTGGGTTGCCAAACTTTAGTCCATGAATAAACCCAAACTGGTAACATTTAAAGTTTTCTCAAAGTTAAACTTCTACTTTGCAAAGTTATTTGTAACAGAGATTTTTGCAACAGGGAGCACTGCCAATGCAACATTTCACTCAAAAACACTAAACAGTTCATGCAAAGCCCAGAGATCAACTTTCCTGGCAATGGCTGCGGATTTTCTTGAGGTCTGCAGAATTTTTATACCATGGCCTCTTGCCAAGACAGATTTCCAGACAAACATTTTTGTGCCAAGCACGCTACATTTGAAGTTACAAAGCAAAATGAAAGGGCAATCTGTTGTATTTGGTGCTGGAAACCTGAGTGGTTTTAACTGGCTCAGGCTTCAGTGCAGCATTTTGTTTTTTCTGGTCAGATGCGTGTCGTACTTTTTGGAATCAGCATAATACTTTATTGGCCTGGCAATGGAAAAAAGGCATTGTGCCAGAGACATGAGCTACAGTTTAGTAAATGTTTTAAGGGGAAAATGTAATCCACAGCACAGCCTTATTAAAGGTTATGAAGTACATTGCAGAACTATGGAAAATAACATTTACACATGCTGCTCAAAAGTACTGAGATGCTTTTGATTTTGTTTCAGGTTCGGAATACTGGGTTTAATGCTTGAGACTCCCTACGGTCATTTTATTGAGAACTATAAATTAGAATGACAGAAATTAGAAAATATTGGAAAGGAACACTGGAAGAATGCATCAATTATGTGGCAGAAAATGATCACAAGAATAAACCACATTTACAACAATAAACTTGAACATAACTTATGTTCATTCAATCACATCTGTTACATCCATGTGAAGAGGGAGGATGTGACATACTGGAGCAATTAAAATATCTAATCCATAGAGAGCGAGAATAATATTTCTCGTCATATGGGTAATTTGAACAAAAACTGCTCCGTTATGACTTTGCTGCTCTGACAATTCAACAAGTTAAAATAAAACTTTTCTGAGGGCTGCAAACTGCTGGTTCATGCTGTAGTTCAGCAGGCACGGCCCAGACATGCCACAGAAAGTGAGATGTTGATTCCCCAAACAATTAGTGCTCCATACAATGTTTCAGATTTAAAAAAAATTAGATTACAGCAGTTGCCTTTATCACATCAACGGCAGCACATCAATGGACTTGTTTAGTTTAATTTAGTTGAGAGATACAGAGTGGAAACGGGCCTTTCGGCCCACTGAATCCACACCGATCAGCGATCCCCGCACATTAATACTATCCTGCACACACTAGGGACATTTTTTTACATTTATACCAAGCCAATTAACCAACAAACCTGTAGATCTTTGGAGTGTGGGAGGATGATCTCGGAGAAAACCCAGCAGGTCACGGAGCGAACGTAAACTCCACCTATAAAAAACAATTTTCTTTGTATATGCTTGTTTCTATTGCTACTCATTGCTCCATAAAAATACTGCAGACAGCTGCAGGCCCATGTTGGCCTTCCTTACGTTTTTTGGATCGACAGGGTTGCTATCCAAATTTCCGATGTGCTTCATTGGGATGCCTCAAAGTTAGTGTTATAATGTTCTGCCTGAGATTTACTCATTCTTTTTGCATTTTTCTTTCACTGTGTAGTCCATTCTGCCTGGATACACAAATTACAATTTATCTGTCATTTTCTTTCTCTTTTTATTTGAGTCTGCCTTTTTGCCTGTCACACAAATCGTTTATTCATCTCTCACGCTATTAATATATTTTATTGACCATTTGAATTTGTTTGTTTCATTTCTGTTTAATGTTTTCCTTCATTCTATGTTGTTTGTGTACAGTAAATCCCCTTCTTTTAATCCCTTATTTAAGTTTATTCTCCGTGCTTATTTTCTTTGCAATGCTTCCGTAGCCATGGCTATAGAAGTGGAAAGATATCAGTGAGAACTTGACAAAATAGGGAAATTGGCCAGGGCTTAGTGAAAGCAGGGAAGGACATATTCAGGTCAGAAAAGCATCGTCTAAAACACCAACTTAAATATTTACCTATAGTTGGAAGAGACATTTGAGCAGTGTAAAAAATAACCTATGTTAGTAGAGGCTTAATCACACTGAAAATATCCTGTTTATAACTGAAAAAATACCCTGGAGCATGAAGCATAAAAGAAATAGAATAATTAATGGAATATATCATTAGAGTGTTTAAACGCAGAACCAATGCATAGGACTGGCTGTTTTACACATTTCTTTGGAATGAACTGTTGTGACATGATTGGATATGAAGATTATATAATTTGAGACTGGAGTACTGAGATCAGTTCAGGCCACTGCACTTTAGAAACGATATAAAGGCTTTAGACGAGGGGGCAGGGGAGATTTACTCAAATGATTTCAGGGACAAGAGATTTATTCATGTGATCATACAGGAGTAACTGAAGCTATTCCGTTTATATCAGGGAAGGTTGCAAGGAGATCTCATGGATGTATTTAAAATGATGAAGGGTATAGACAGAGAGAAACGGGTCCTATTGGCAGCAGGTCAAGAACTAGAGAACAAAGAATGAAGGAGATTGGCACAATAATTTTTTTAATGATATGAAACATTTTTTTAAACGTCATTAGGAATGCACTGCTAGAGGTACTAGACAAATTCAATGGTATCATGTAAAAGGAAGTGGATCAGTAAATGAATGGAAAAAGAATCAGGGCCACTGGGTGCAGGCAGTGCAATGGAACTGGCTGAATTGCTCATATATAACCAATGCTGACTCAAACTGGTCAAATGGCTGTAACTATTCTGTAATTCTATGAGTAGAAACAAAGAATTACAGGTGATGATTAATACACAAAAAGACACAAAGTGCTGGAGTAACTCAGCAGGTCAGGCAGCATCCCTAGAGAACATGGACAGGTAAAGTTTCGGGTTAAGAACCTTCCACAGACTGACTGTAGGTGGGGGAGAGAAATCTGGAAAAGCGGAGAAGCAGAAATTGAACTGTGAAATGCTGAGTATTTGTGCACAACAACGACATAACTCTTTCAATTACAGAGATATACAAGACAGAGATATGATACCCACAACAATCATTTGCATCGTGCCACCTGACCCACAGTGTGAGTGAGATGCATGTGATTTGATGTAAAAAGAGTTAAAGTTATAGAAAAAAAAAAGTTAAACTGAAGCAGCTAACTACATTTTTGTCTCATGTTCTACTGATTTCAGCAAAGATATGAATCAACATTGTACAGGCTAATGACTTCAGCTCATCAAAAATAATCAAGTTAAAGCAAGCAATAAAATTATCATTTAAAAAAATGATATGGCCTAAGAATACAGAATATTGCAAGTTTTAGAAGTTGGAAGTTTTCTTAGTGATTAGAGTACTTCAGTAATTTTGCCAATCATTGTGAATCAGAAGGGCAATTTTGAAGGTATTAGACTGGAACTTGCTGAGACCCTTCTACAGACTGACTGTAAGGGGGGGGGGGGGGCGTTGAAAGCTAAGGAGATGCTAAATATATGTAAAGGGATTTCTGGCAAGTAGGATGTTTTTAAAGGTGATACTGGGTGAGTTCAAGGACAGCATGTTCCTGTTAGAGTAAAGGACAAGCCTGGAGGATTCATGGATCCTTGGCTGATCAGATATATTGAGGCTCTGATCAGTATGAAAGAGGCATTAGGCTACAAGGATGAAGCAAATCCCTTGAGGAATACAAGAAATGTAGGAGTACATTTAGGAAGGAAGTCAGGAGTGCAAAAACGGCACAAGATAGTTCTGGAAGACAAGATAAAGGAAAACTCTGAGATCTAAAGGTATGTGGAGCCAAATGTAACGAGAATAGGCCCCTTGAAGTAACAACATTGTTGCCTAGGGTTGCCAACTTCCTCACTGCCAAATACGGGACAAGGTGATGTCACCGCCCCACGCCCCACATGACCTCACCCAGCCAGCGGCCACGTGTTCCCGCTCCACCAATGGCAGCCGCCTGGGTCGGGAGGCGGGTTGCTACACAACCTCCGTTAGCCTCCGGGCCACAAAATGCTGAAGTAAGTCAGCGGGTCAGGCAGCATCTCGGGAGAGAAGGAATGGGTGATGTTTCGGGTCGAGACCCATCCTCAGTCAGAAAAGGGTCTTGACCCGAAACGTCACCCATCTTCCGCTGGACATCATAGCGAGGACTTTGCCATGAATGATGAGGGCGACGAAAGTATCCACAAACTGAAGGAGAAGGCGAGAAGAGGAAGGGGCGAGGATTTGGCTCCGAGGAAGGCGTTCGATCCAGGCTGCGACAAGATTACGACTCCGCGGAGCAAGACGGTGACGAGCCAGGCCCTCAACGCTCGGTGGAGGGGTGGATCCTGTTTGTGACCAGGGTCCACGAGGAAGCCACTGAGGAGGACATCCATGACAAGTTTGCTGAGTACGGTGAGATCAAGAACCTGCACCTCAACCTGGCCCGGCGCACCGGCTACCTCAAGGGCTACGCTCTGGTGGAGTACGAGACCTTCAAGGAGGCGCAGGCGGCCATGGAGGGTTTGAACGGGTCGGAGGTGGCCGGGCAGCCCATCAGCGTGGACTGGGACTTCGTCAGGGGGCCCCCCAAGGAGCAAGAGGCGGAGTGGCCGTAGGAGAAGCTGGAGCCCGGACTGGAAGTGTCACTGAGCCGGGACGGAATGTGGAGCGACCGGTGGGACCGAGCGGCCCTCACAGCACCAGGGACCGAGACGCACCCACAGATCGCCGTGCCCAAACTGAGCTGTACATTACAGAGGCTGTTTAATCTCAGACGGGACTGTCGTGGGGCTGGGGAGAGGGTGGGGAGGGAAGGGTAAGGTTGGCTTGTGCAAAATAACACTCAGAAATAAAGTATCTTAGTTTTTTTTTTAATTCTTCAGTCTGAAGAAGGGTCTCGACCTGAAACGTCACCCATTCCTTCTCTCCCGAGATGCTGCCTGACCCACTGAGTTATTCCAGCATTTTGTGTCTACCTTCGATTTAACCAGTATCTGCAGTTTTTTCCTACGCTGTCCGGGCCTACAGCGTCCCCCGGGCCTAATATGGGATAAGGGCGGTCCCGTACGGGACAAACCAATTTAGCCCAAAATACGGGATGTCCCGGCTAATACGGGACATCCTGGTTACTACGGGACGTCCCGGCTAATACGGGACAGTTGGCAACCCTATTGTCGCCTATGTATCGAACCACTAGAGGTGGGCCAGGTTTTTAATGAGTACTTCTCATCTGTGTTAACTGAGGAAAAGGTCATGGAAGCAAAGGAACTGAGGGATCTGAATAGTGTGTTGGACTATATTCAAATTACAAAGGAGGAGGTGCTCATATTCAGGTAGTACGGCAAAGGTAGATAAATTGGCAGGGCCCAACCAAATGTATTATTGGACATTGTGGGAAACTGGGAAGAAATTGTTGAGGTTCTTGTTGTGATATTGCTGGGACTACTTTGTGTATCCAAGGACTACTTTGTATGCCTGTGTATATAAGTGATTGGTGTGATTAGGCGGTCACTCTGGATCCAGGCGGCCTTGGAATAAACAGCCTGGAGTTAAGCTCCACCATGATAACATCTTAAACATGTGTACTCGTGGTCCTTCCAGAGTCACAACAAAGGTACAACAAGTACCGGACCACGAAGTACAACATAGTGGCAGCGGCTTGGTGTTTAGCCTAGGGAGGGATTGAAGCATGCCCAAGCAGAAAAGGTTAAAAAGAAGAAAAAAAAGAAGAAAAAAAAAAAAGCCCTGAAGGAAAACAAAACAAAAGAAAAGTTTCCAGCTCGGTACGGGACGTTTGGAGTGCATCCCGACAGGGCCAGTGTGAGTTGGTATAGTTACCTGCTCAGTAGTCGGCGCCGAGTTGCCGACGTGATGCTGCAGGCTGCTGGGAGAGGTGCGTGTAGGCCCACGTCGCGCCCCAGCACCTGTGTAGGCCCGAGATTAGAAGCCTGCGACTGCTTCGCGGGGGAGAGACCGGGAGACCCGACACACACGGAGATGTGCGGTGACCGGGGAAGACCGGGAGACCCGACACACACGGAGATGTGCGGTGACCGGGGAAGACCGGGAGACCCGACACACACGGAGATGTGCGGTGACCGGGGAAGACCGGGAGACCCGACACACACGGAGATGTGCGGTGACCGTGGAAGACCGACACCCATGGAGGTGTGCGGCAACTGTAGGAGACCGGGAGACCCGACACACACGGAGATGTGCAGTGACCGGGGAAGACCGACACCCATGGAGGTGTGCGGCGACCGGGAGAGCCCCGGAGGAGACCGACACCCACGGAGGTGTGCGGCGACCGGGAGAGCCCCGGGGGAGGCTGACACCCACGGAGGTGTGCGGCGACCGGGAGACCCGACAGCCACGGAGGTGTGCGGTGACCGGAAAGAGCGGGAGACCCGACACCCACGGAGGTGTGCGGTGACCGGGGAAGACCGACACCCACGGAGGTGTGCGGCGACCGGTAAGACCGACACCCATGGAGATGTGTGGCGACCGGGGGAGGCTGACACCCACGGAGGTGTGCGGCGACCGGGAGAGCCCTGGAGGAGACCGACACCCACGGAGGTGTGCGGCAACCGGGAGAGCCCCGGAGGAGACCGACACCTACGGAGGTGTGCGGCGACCGGAGGGGGTCGGCGACCGGAGGGACCGACCACCCGCGGAGGTGCAGCGGCCGGTAAGGCCGAGGCACTGCGTACTTACCCAGGCGCGTCGACCGTAGAGTCGGGACGGCCCTGGGCCCGAGGCAGCGGCAGCGCGTTCGAATTTGAGCGGCAGCTGCCGGGAGCACCTGTGGGTGGGGCCAGCGGCAGCGCGTTCGAAAAGTTGAACGGCAGCTGCCGGGGAGCACTTGTGGGCGGGGCCAGCGCACCGCGATTACAGCAGTGCCAGCCCAGCAGTGGGAGCCCAGCAGTGCCAGCCCAGCAGTGAGAGCCCAGCAGTGAGAGCCCAGCAGTGAGAGCCCAGCAGTGCCAACCCAGCAGTGGGAGCCCAGCAGTGCCAACCCAGCAGTGGGAGCCCAGCAGTGCCAGCCCAGCAGTGGGAGCCCAGCAGTGGGAGGCCAGCAGTGGCAGGCAAATCATGGTGGTGGAGCATCTAGAGCCTACACTACGTTTGATCTGCACAGCACGTCTTCTTGAGGGGAAGATATGGAACAAAATGAATATTTTGTGTTTAATGACCTGTGTAGTGATCTGTGTAATGAAAGCTTAATGTATTATATTTGATGCTTTTGTATAAATGTATATATCTGTGGAGTGACCACACGGGGTGAGTGACCACCCGGAGTGAGTGACCACCCGGAGATGAGTGACCACACGGAGATGAGTGACCACCTGGAGATGAGTGACCACACGGAGATGAGTGACCACCCGGCGATGAGTGAAATTCCGCAGAGAAGTGACCACCATGATGGCGAAAAAAAGCAATTGTGTTTAATTGTGTTTAGTTGTGTTATTGGTTTTGTTTGCAAAAAGCAATGGTGTTTTGGTTTTGTTTGTTAAATATATTTTAGCCCTCGAATGGTAAAGAAAACAATTTTATATAAGACAAGGGGGATGTTGTAATATATAAGACAAGGGGGATGTTGTAATATATAAGACAAGGGGGATGTTGTGATATTGCTGGGACTACTTTGTGTATCCAAGGACTACTTTGTATGCCTGTGTATATAAGTGATTGGTGTGATTAGGCGGTCACTCTGGATCCAGATGACCACGGAATAAACAGCCTGGAGTTGAGCTCCAGCATTGTAACCTTTTATACACGTGTACTTGTGGTCCGTCCAGAGTCACTAAAGGTACAACAGGTACCGGACCACGAAGTACAACAGTTCTGGCAGAGATATTTGCATTATCTTTAGCAAAGGGCTTGTTTCCATGCTGTATGACTCTATGACTACTATATTCCATGATGTTCATTGAGTGGCTGGAAAAAAATCACTGGCAACATGTTCGTTATGTATGAGGTAGTAATGAAAATGACAAAAAAAACTAATTTATGATTGCTTTGGAGAGGTAAGGAATTGTGACACTCTTGCATCTGATTGACTAGCTCTACTCAAAAGATTTGAATGCAGATAATACATCATAGTAGCATCAAGATATAAAAGCAATGTTCCCAATGTTGGGCGAGTCCAGAGCCAGGGCCACAGTCTTAGAATAAAGCGGTGGCCATTTAAAACTGAGGTGAGAAGGAACTTTTTCACCCAGAGAGTTGTGAATTTGTGGAATTCTCTGCCAGAGGGCAGTGGAGGCCAAATCACTGGATGGATTTAAGAGAGAGTTAGATAGAGCTCTAGGGGCTAGTGGAATCAAGGGATATGGGGAGAAGGCAGGCACGGGTTATTGATTGTAGACAATCAGTCATGATCACAATGAATGGCGGTGCTGGCTCGAAGGGCTGAATAGCCTCCTCCTGCACCTATTTTCTATGTTTCTATGTTGGTTGATACTCTTTCTGGAGGCTTAAAATCAATTTAAATGACCCCATCTGTCCTCACTGGTAGCTGTAAAAGAGAGACAGAAGGATGCTTTGGACAACATTTCTCCATCATAGAGCAATATTTAAAAAAAGAGTAATTTGACATTTGATTAGGGTAGACAGCCAGAACCTTTTTCCCAGGGTAGATATATCAAATACTAGCAGGAAAAGCTTTAAGATGAAAGGGGCAAAGTTTTACACAGAGGGTGGTGAATGCCTGGAAAGCACAGCCGGGAGTGGTGTTGGAGGCAAATACAATAGTGGCAGTAAAGAGACTTTTGGATAGGCACATGAATATGCAGGGAACAGGGGGAAATACAGATTATATGCAGGCAGACAAGAGTTGGTCTTGCTTCATGTTTGGCACAGACATTGTGGGCCAAAGGGCCTGTTCCTGTGCTGCACTGTTCTATGTTCATTTTTTGTAGAAGTTAATGGACTTATTGAACAAAATGTCTGCCACATTTAGTCAAAACTGCAACTATATTTTGTCTATACTTTAAAAGTAATTTATTGGTGGAATAGTTTGGAGTTGAATGAAGATGTGAAAGGTGCTCTACAAATGGTGGGTCTTTCACCTTTCAGTCGGTAATGAGCTGTGGTAATTTACGAAGTAATTGGAGTAAAAGCAGCCAATAATCCTTAATGCACGATTTTTCTACCGTACTTGCTTAGTTATAGTCATGCTAGCAACACAGTTTGAATTAATTTTAAGTAACTGCACTTACATGTTGGTATGGCTGGCAGCCAAGAAAGGAAGTTGAAACAACTGGCTCTAAGATTTACTGTTTTCCGTGAGGTTCAAAAGCAAAATTAATAGAAAGAATAATATGCTATAATTTTTGTCTGCAGTAGAACATGATTCCAGGGGAAAAAAAATATTTACTTGCATGGGATGGTGAGAGGAGAAATGGTCAGTAATAAAATCTGGATTGCATTTGCCAATTTGCAGCTTTACATCGTTGTTGGCATTCAACTTAGTGGAGGTCAGCTCATCCAGAAGCACAACACAGAGAGGAGGAAAATATTCATGGTGAAAGAGGAAAAGACTACACTTTCCACTCAACTCATGCCTTTGCATTAATATTACAGGCACTCGCTACAAATTACCTTCCGTGTATTTGTCTGTAATATATTTCACAATTAAAACATTTACTTATATGAACAAATGTTGATCTTATAGAGGAGTATATAATCTTATAGAGGTATATAAAATAAATCATGAGCGGAATCAACAGAGTTATCCAAGGTAGGGGAATCAAAAATCAGAGGATTGAGGATTAAGGTGAGGGGAGAAAGATTTAATAGGAACCTGCGGGGACAACTTTTTCACTCAAAAGGTGGTGACTATATCTAACAAGCTGCAAGGGGAGGTAGTTGAGGCAGATACTATAACAACTTTTAAAAGATGCATGGATGGGAAATGGATAGGAAAGATTTAGAAGGATATGGACCAAATGTGGGAAAAAGCTCAGATGGGTCATCTTAGGACGAAAGGGTCAAAGGACCTGTTTCCGTGCTGTATGACTCTATCTATCATTACCACCAATACTGTTTACTAGGTGAACTTCATATAAACAAGGAATTTCATGGCACTCTGGTGTTTTAACAAATTAATCTGCTTCTGAAACTCACTATTGTAGATGACGCTTGACCATTGCTCCCTTTTTCGGGTGATGAAGAGTGCTGTGGTAATTATGGCGTAATTGGAATAAATTGAAGTCAGTTATTGAAATAAATTTCTGTTAAATTATTCTTTACCTGTAGATTTATTTTTCACGGATGTTAAAAGAATCACAATCTTAACGTTGAAAAGCAATATTCTTGCCAAAGGTATAGGAAAAGCTTGGGAAGCAAGGATTTTATTCCTTGCAGCAAAGGGGGCTGAGGGGTGATCTTCTAAAGAGGTTTAAATTATGATTATTTTTCCAAAGCTGTTTCAGAAATTCTTTTTGTACTATTTTGTGAATGCCCAGTAGAGTGCAGTACACAGTAAGAGGACTGTTCCACACAGCCATTTTCTTGAAATAACCTCCATATGATTTTAGGAGATGATCTTATAAAAAATCTGTAAATCTATTAAGCATAACCACACAGCTTTGACGAGTAATGATTCAGTCCCGAGCTGTCAGAAACATGACAACAATGACTGAAATAAACCTGGCTAATCTGATGAAAATGTCACATTATAGAAAACTATGCTTTCTACATTCACTGACTGTCAGCACCCAACAAAATAAATCCTTTCAAAGAAGAATGGCAACTAAGTGTAGTGCATGCATTATGTTCGATGTGTTTCACTGCGAATCATTTTCACACTGTTTGTGCTGTGTTCTTTATACATTCTTAGCAACGGTATCTCTTTGGCAAATTCTGTGGTGATCAACAAATATACATGGCTTCATTCTGAAAATGTTTATATGAGAACCCAAGGGGTTATAGCTCTCATGAAAATCTGCATTCCCAGCCATGCGACAATAGGAGGCTAGAAACTTGTTTGATATTCTATTATATTCCAAAAGTATGCAAAAAAATAATAATTTCTCAACATTTCAACCTCCTTGAATGTTAACAACATTCCAACAAATACAATTGTGGAATAGACCTGATGGAATAAATATTCAAATCTACTGGTCATAAAATTTGGTGCACAAGATCACATTTGGATGTCTTTGTTGTCAAACTGTAATGGAGAAATTGATGCAATATGCGGAGGTAAATTATATTCAAAGACTTTATGAAGTACCTATTGTGCCTTTTCATATAAATCATAGTGTTATTAGAACAGAAATGGGCCTTTCGGCCCACTGTATCCATGCCGACCTTTTTATCTACAGCAATTCCATTTGCCCACATTAGGATTATTTTAATTATCTGTCTAAATATCTTAAAAGGTAGTTCTTGTATCTGATTCCATCATCTCCTCTGGCAGCGAGTTCCAGATATCAACCACTCTCTGTGTAAAGGACTTACCCCTCAGTCCACCTTTAAATCTTTTTCCTCTCGCTATAAACCTATGTCCTCTCGTTTTCGATACCCCTATCACAAGAGGAAAGATTCTGACCATCTACCCAATCTATGCCTCTTGTAGCCTGAACTATGCTTCTTGCAATTTTATTTACCTTCATTGGGTCACCCTTTGGCCTCCTTCACTATCCCTATAACTCAAGTCATCCAATCCAGTCAACATCCTGATGAATCTCCTCATCAGCGAAATAACATCCTTCCTATGGTGTAGCTACCAGAACTGCATAGAACACTCCAAGTGTGGCTTGCCCAGTATTTTGTAAAGTTGTAACATGACGTCCCAATTCTTATATTCTATGCCCAGATCTATGAAAACAAGCATGACATACGCCTTCTTCACCCTCCTATTAATCTGTATTATCACTTTCAGGGAACTATGACTTGGACCCTTAGGTCTCTCTGTTCATCAAGATCCCTTGGTGCCCTACATTTACTGTATATGTCAAACTCTGTTTGACTTTTCAAAATACATTATTTTGCTTTGGTAGGGATTAAATTCCATCTGCCAATTCCACCCAACTTTCCATTTGTTCAATATCCTACTGTATCCTTAAACAACCTTCTTCAAGATGCACACCAACAGTTTTTGTGTCATCTGCAAGACGCACAAATCATCCCCGGCGCCAAGTCCCCCTTTGTTCTCCCCCCCACCCCCCCCCCCCCCATCGGTCTCCCCCATGCTGGGTCCTCCATTGTCCATTGTTCTTCCTCTTCCCTCAAGGCGGTCCCCCCACGCCGGGTCCTCCTTTGTTTCTTCCCTCGGCAGCGGCGTCCTCACTTCCGCGTGTCCGCCCTCGCCCGTTGGTCGGCGGCATCATCGACCGCCACACCGACCTCTCCACTATAGCTGCTGGATTCTCTCCGGACGCCTCCGTGGCGTCGACCAAGGCCCCAGCCGCGGGCTCCGCAGACCCAGGGCCTGTTGACTCGCGAGCTCCACCTCCATCCCGCGAGGCTCCGGCTCCTGAGGCCCAGGCTCCGACCCGCTCAGACTCCGGAAGGCATCTGCCACAGAGGCCCTCCGAAAGACATAGAGGAGCTGGCTGTCCACAGGTTCTTCTCGACAGCTCAGTCTTGAAAAAACGGTGGCACTGGTGATCACGAGTAGGTTAGTCTTTCTTGAACCTGCTACAGGGGAACACAGCTAGCTATGAGGCACACCACCTTCTCTTCCCTCTTCGCTCACCCTTTTCCCCTCTCTCTGGAATGCCTGGGTGGTATAGGGAGTACACTGACAAGGTTCAGGGGGCCAATCCAATATCAGCTAATTACCAGTGATGCTGGGGACTGGCCTCTCCTGGCCTGTCAGCCAGTGATAGGGGTCAGAGCGGCATCCAAGGAGGTGGCACAGTCACCAGGCCTTGTCTGACTGTCTCCATTATCATTCCAAGCAATAAATTCCAAAGTGTAATCACCCACTAAATAAAGATACCTTTTCCTTAAATCCCCCCTTCCTTCCTTGAGTCTTTAACCCTGTCTCTCTGAACCTGTGCTCCCTGCTCCTCAAGCCAGTCACGAATGGGAACATCTTCCCTCTACTTCCTCTGTCTACTCCTGGCATGCTGTTGTACACCACTTATAAAATCCCCTCTCCAAAGAGAACAACCACAGCTTCACCAGTCTACTCTGGTAACAAAGATCCCTCGTCTCAGCAAATATCCTTGTAAATGTTTTCTGGATCCTCTCCAGGGCTTCCATTTACTTCTTAATATGCAGCGATACGGATGCAATGCTCCAAGTGATGTGTGGTCTGTATCAAATAACGTTAAAGTATAATATCATTGTGTTTTGCACTCTATGCCTCTATATATGAATATGAATGCTATACAAACTGCTCTCTCAAGATGACATGGTACGACAAAGATTTATGTATGTGTCCATCTAAGTCCCTAGCACCTGCACACCCCGTGGAAATGAGCATTTAGCCTACATAGCCTTTTTTTGTTCTTTCTGTCAAAATGTATTACTTCTCACTTTTCTGCATAAATTTTATCTGTCACGTCTGCCCAAGCCAAAATTGCCATAGAATCAAACAGCTGAGAAACAAATCCTCAGATTCAGTGTAATTTATTATCACATACACCCGGTGCAATGAAATTCCTTGCTCACATGAAGTGCATAAAGCAAAAAGAAAATGTAATAATAAAGATACACCAATAACTACAATGAGCCACGACACCCCGACGTGCAGCGGCAGCGACTTCGCTCGCCCCGGATCGCGGGGCTTGCGTCGACCCGCAGCGGACCTTCCACCATCCGGCGCCGCCTGGAACGTGGCAACTACAACAGCCTGACCGCGGGAGAAGACGGCAGGGGAAGAGAAAAATACATTCTGGCCTTCCAGCACAGTGAGGAGGTGACTGGAGGAGACTCACTGTGATGAATGTTTCTTTTTGTTTGATTGTGTGTGTTAGTGCTTATTTTTATTGCTCTTATTGTTGGATTGTGGGTAATCTTTCATTTCACTGCACATTTATGTATATGTGACAAATAAACTTGACTTGACTTGAAATGCAAAACAGCAGAATGGTAAAAAGATGCGAAAAAATACTGAAGTGCAATAATGGAATAATGGTATAAACAAGCCTGCGAACGACCCAAGGAACTATCGGCCCATCTCACTCCTCTGTGTCCCGTACAAGCTCCGCGAACGGCTTCTCCTGGCCTGGCCTGGCTCGAGACAATCGTTAACCCTCAACTACCCGCTGAACACGGATTTCGGCGTGGACGCTGCACCACCCATCAAGCTGACCAATGACATCGAAGGCAGTTTCGAAAAGGGTCACAAGGCGGGCATCATACTGGTGGACCTCACCGCCACTTATGATCCTGTGTGGCACCAGGGCTTGATCTTGAAGCTCCTCCGAACCATCCCTAACCGTCATTTAGTGCGGCTCCTTGCCAACATCCTTGCCAACCGCAGTTTTGTACTCAAGACCAGCGACGGATAATCTAGCCGACTGCGAAGCCTAAGAAACGGAGTCCCCCAAGGCTCGGTACTGGCCCCCATGCTCTTCAATCTCTATATCAGCGATCTGCCACGCACGACCTCGCGCCAGTATGGATACGCAGATGACTTGGCCCTACTGCACTCGGACAAGAGCTGGTCAAATGTTGAGGATGTGCTCTCGGCAGATATGGAACTTGTCGCGGGCTACCTTAACACCTGGAGACTAAAACTGGGTATGGCAAAATCCACCACAACGGCCTTTCACCTGAACAACAAGGATGCTCAACGCCAGCTAACCATCACCCTCAATGGGTCACCCCTACCCTACAACCCATTTCCTACATACCTCGGGGTGAAACTAGATCGGCAGCTGACCTACAAGCAACACCTTGAAGCTCTCCGTGCTAAAGTCTCGGCACGGAACAACCTCCTGCGTTGCTTGGCCAGATCGTCATGGGGCGCCAGGACATCTACTGTTCGAACCAGTGCTCTTGCACTCGTGTACAGCGCCGCTGAGTACGCCGCCCCAGCATGGTGCTGCAGCGTTCATACCAGCAATCTAGACGCCACCCTCAACAACACCATGCGGATCATCACTGGCTGCCTACGCCCTACTCCGACGGATCTCCTGCCGGTGTTCGCAGGTATCGCACCCGCCAAGCTTCACAGAGAGTTCTTCACTCATAGGCTGGTGTGCAAGGCTCCATCGGACGCCAAACATCCTTTGCACCACCTCGCCCAGGATTCACAGCAACTGGGACCTCAACGCCTGTCATCTCGTCACCCTTTCTCCCGTCATGCAGCGACCCTCTGTGGCTCCGGTTACAACATACTAGGAACATGGAGAACCAGCTGGGAACAGACATCGCGACCTCCTCAATTCACTGTCGCACCGAACACCACAGCTCCACCCGGCTCGGACATGCCCCGCAAAGAGTGGGTCACCCTGAACCGGCTCCGCACAGGGGTCGGACGGTTCAATGCCAACATGCATCGTTAGGGGTTGCGCCCATCAGCAGCCTGCGTGTGTGGAGCAGACCAGCAAACAGCGCAGCACGTCATTTTCGACTGCACTGTCCTCCGTCCCCCTGGTGGAGGGGTAGACCTCACGGCCCTTGACAACAGCACATTGCACTGGCTACAGCGCCTGGAGGGCGTTACATAATTTCTGCTGCCTCAAACGCAAGAAGAAGATGGAATAATAATAGATTTCAGCTGGTAGCACGGGATTTCAGCTGGTAGCACGGGATTCAGGACCTAGCATGGGATTCAGGACCTGTAACTGTTTCTTGGCATCTATTTGATTGAATTGTGCCATAAATTCATTCATGGCATCCCTGATAGCATTACAGAGACCACACTTGACCTTCTTGAACAATACAGGGTCATCCTATTTTGAAAGCATTGGATCTGGACCTGAGCAAAAAACTGAATCCGCCTGTTCATCTATGTAGAATATGTTCAAGACCACTTCAGTGAATGAGTACACATCAGTAGTCACCGGTTTCGTCAAGAAATTCGTTGATGACAGCGTTTCAACAAAAAAATGTAGCTCTGATATTAATCAATACTGTATTAGATATTCCAATGAGAAACATTAGATGAAATGCTGACCATCAATCAGCTATCTGGCACTAATTCCATTTACCAGCACTTGGCTTTCTATGCCTCAGAAATTTAAGGGTTTATCTCAAAACGTCTGAAACTGTAGAATAGGTAGAACGAAAGGAAAGATAGTTCTCATTAACAGTTCCAGAGACAAAGTCCAATGTACACAATAGGATAGTGGTGAATCGTATTGTATCTCAAGTCATACCATCAATGTGCCGTGGTATGTGCTCGCAGACACAAGCAACCTTAATTTAAAAAAACACAAAGTGTTGAAGTAACTCAATAGATCAGGCAGCATCATTGGAGGACATGTATACTGTAGGTGCCGTTTCAAGTCGGCACCGTATTTCAGACGTTAATGACAAAAAGTGTGAAATAAGGATAGAAGGGGTATGAATTGTGAAGCCAGAGGGAGATATATAGGGAGAAGGGGTGGGGAAAAGGGAGAAATTAGTGCGTCTGGTGAGGTACAGGGAAAGTGAGAGGAAAGGAAGGAATGAAGGAAGAAAAACATTAGAAGGGTGGCACAGGGGAAGTTATGGGAGGCTCACTACCATCTTTGGAAACATGTCTGGCAAAGAATCTATACTTCAGGAAAAGAAGTACAAACAAAAAAAAACAATTTGCATTTCGCTTGAGTCACCGAAGAATAGTGCCAACTGCTGCCAGCCTACAATTATACACAAAAAAAATCTACTGAGAAAGTGTAAGCAGAAAAAACCCCAAACTGTTATTGAGCAACAAAACAATTTTGGGGGTTTTGCAACTGGGAGTATTTTTGATTTTGCAGTGATTTTTGTTTTTTTAATTTGCAGTGATTAATTGAGAAATAAATGCCTCTTTGGGAAGATTTTCTAACATCATGTTATAATTCATTCTGATCAATTTCATCGATTGCCTTCAGTGATGTTGACGGTGCTGTGGTAAAGTCACTTATTTCCCTACCTTTTCTGTATCCATAGTAACCGAGTTAATATTTTAATGCAGCATTATTGAGCTTCTACATGTTCTTATTTTTCAGGGATATGGGAAAGAACATCACAAGCTGTAGTATCTGCACTGCACAATTGCTCCATAATCTCAGCACTGTATGGTTAACCCAAAAGCTATATGTGGTTTCATTGGTCTGAGTTTCACTCTGTGTGACCGGCCTGACAGCACTATCAGGTTTGATTGGTGTAAAAGCTCTGCACTGTATTACTAATAAAGGTGCAATGTACTATTTGATTGGTTCAAGAGTTCTGCACTCTATGACAGATTTAAGAGCCTTGCTTCCCCACACTACCAATTGTTAAAAATAACTACCTGGCTGCTGTATTTCATTAAAATATTTCCTTCAAGCAATGAGTGAGGAATTATGATAATCAGGCAGAAAAACATTTAAAAGCTTGTCTGGAGGTCATTTGCAGCAGCAGATATAAGATGTACACTCTCGTTACAAAGCATTACCAAACTATTCCAGTGGTGTTCAAATTTTAATCATAATTTTTCTTCCTCTTTTCTTTAAAATCTCTAAAATTTGCAAATGATCAAATATGGAAAAAAAAGACCACATACACATCTATTCAGAATAAAAAGATTTCAATTCACTTATAGAATGACGATGTGTTTTAAATACATTACATGTTATGTACGACAGTTAGAATACCTAGAAACTGAAAGTTAGGTAACATAAAATATGAATGATTGTTAATTGCATTCTGCTGTGCAACTAATATTGTTTAGGGGGCAAAAAATATTTTTACTGTAATTCTATTAAATAATATGCATTTTGTCAGTGTTAATACACGCCATAGGTATGCTTTTGCCAATGCTTTAGGGCTGGAATTCAGTCTTAAGGAGCTGACAAGAGCTACATGCTCCAATCAAAATCTGTTTTCAAAGTTTTTTAGATTATTAGACCAAGTGGACCCGTTGGGCTCAAACCACTCCTGCGTTTGGTGCAGCACCCTGTCCTCCCCCATTTCCCTCTCCCCTCCCCCACTCCTCCCTCCCCTCTCAACCCCCTCCCTCCCCTCCCTCTCCCGCGCCCCCTCGCCCTCCCTCCCCCCCTCTCCCTCCCCCCTCTCCCACTCACCCCCTCCCCATCCCCTCCCTTCCCCCCTCCCTCAACCTCTCTCCTCTCCCACCCCTCCCCCCTCCCCCCTCCTCTCCCTCCCTCCCACCTACCCTCCCCTCCAGCACCCTCCCCTCTCACCCCCCTCCCCCCTCCCCTAGGGTTGCCTCTCCTGCATTGGTGCAGAACCCTCTCCTGCTTTGGTGCAGAACCCTCTCCTCCCCCTTTCTCCCTCCCCTCTCCCCCTCCCTCCCACGCCCGCTCTACATAACCCCTCCTCCCCTCCCCACCCCACCCCTCCCCACCCCCCTCCCTCCCCTTCTCCACCCGCTCCCTTCCCCCTCCTCCCCCCCTCCCTTTCCCACCCCCCTCCCCATTCTTGGGGGGAGAGAGAAAGAGAGATAATCTCAAAAGGAAAAGGGAAAGAGAGAGGGGTATAGATAGAGAGGTGGGAAAAGAGAGAGAGGGCTGGGTGAGGGAGGGGGAAGAGAGGATGGGGCGAAAGGAGGAAAATAAAGAGAGGGGAAAAGAAAGCAAGAGGAAGGAAGAGAGACAGAGCCATACAGGAGCAAAGTGTTGAACATTCTATTTATTCAATGATTGGCTGAGTCTGTATCATTAACCATTATGCTTTAGAACGATATTAAGCTTTTACTGAATGGAACCAATGTCATATTTAACACTTCCAATCAGAGTCTTTTCACAGACAGACAGCAGCACTGGTTAATAGTTTGGTGGATATTTTCGCTAAAACAGAGCTTCACAAGGTAGCACTGTGGTCAAGATGTTACAGGTAAGATGCGCCTCATCTCTAACAGCAGTCATGAATCTGTATGCTGCACAAACATGCAGAGAAAAGCTCAGCAGTACTTATCAGATGGATGTTGCTATGGCGACTGCTGTTGAAAGTCGTGTGCAGCTGCTTCAATTTATTTTCAGCCATTGGCTGCTCACCGTCAGCCATCGGTTGGTTTCGTTCAGCTTATTAACTCAGGTGGAAGCACGTCCACATCTCGTGTGCACAAAACAAATTTCATCTCACGTCGTGGCAATCCCCACATGTGTTAAATAACGTTACTTATATTTCAATTCCCCCATGAAAGCAATATTTATATTCTTGAAATGGTAAGCACTTTCCCTCAGTAGAAACACAGATCTATATTTTCACCCAAAGGTTATTTTCCAAACATATGCAATGTTTCTTATTTTGTCATCTGGGGTGCACATGACATGTTGTTCTTCCCCCAAAGTGGGGTAACATCACTCATTGAGAAAGAAGTGCATCATTGGGAAGATTTTCTAATATCATGATATAATTAATTCTGCACAATTTCATCGATTGCCTACGGTATAATTGGCAGTTGCTCACTTATTGTTCTGGGTTATTCTAACAGCATGCAATGTAATGATATTGATTGACATTAACACAGTGAAGAGATATGGAATGTTTGTTACTCCAAAAGAAAAGTAAATGTAGCTGTATTTGAAGTAATTTAGATTTAAATGCGGATAAAGGCACAAACCTTTGGTAAATCAGCAACAGCAATATAGCTTGTCCCTGGGAAGCCATTTCCATCCTCCTCTTCACTTTGTTCTGGAGACTAAAAATAAGGGAAGAAATTGATCAGAACATCTATGTTGTATCTATGTTGTACAAATCAGTGATACAGCTTTGCAGACTAAAGCTCAAGTGCTAAGCAAACAAAGTAGCCTATTTCCAGCCACTTCATTGCAATGTTTAGAAGCTATATTGTTATTTTATTGGTTAGTAATACACCATAGTCTCATTATCCATAAGGGATAGGTATAGAGATTTCCAGGTTTTTGTATCTATGGATGTAAACGTATATGGGTTGGTTAATAAGTTTGCAATTGACATCAAGGTTGCTGGGGATCACAGACTGTGAGGAGAGCTGTTAATGTATACAGCGGGATATAGATCAGCTAAAGAAATGGGTGGAGAAATGGCAGATGGAATTTAATCTGGGCAAGTCTGATGTGCTGTGCTGTTGGTCTTGGCATAATGTTCAGTACCGACAATGTGGGCCAAAGGACCTGTTCTTGTGTTGTACTGCTCTATGCTCTATGATAAGAAAATACATGGCTAGCGATAAGATCACTGCACTGACACTGCTGCATCGGCATACAGTGGTCAAATCATTCATGGATTTGACAACTTCCACATAAATTTCAGCTTGTCAAAACAAACATGGCTTGCCAATGGCTTCCTGCAATCTGACAGGGAGGTTCGCTGCTGGCTTTTCTCACCATTAATGGCAGCAAACTGCAAATTTGTTAACACAACCACAAAAGCTCCCAAACTCCAGCCATAAATGTACCCATATTCCGGCAGCCCAAACTAAAGACCCCGATTCTGGTTACAAACATACTCATCTTCCTCACCTTCAGTTTTAGTTTAGAGATACAGCCTGAAAATTAACCCCTTGTCCACTCCAAACATCAATCGCCAGTTCACACTAGTTCTGTTAGCCCACTTTCGCATCCACTCCCCACACACTAGGGTCAATTTACAGATGCCAAATAATCTACAAACCCGCATGTCTTGGGAGGAAACCGGAGCACTTGGAGAAAACCCATGCGGTCACAGGGCGAATATGCAAACTCCACACAGGCAGCATCCGAGGTCAGGATGAACCCGGGTCTTTGGAGCTGTGGGGTAAGTACCAGCTGCGCAAATGTGCTGCTCCAACCCACCCGCTGAACTCCTGACTCTGACGCACCCAATGGGTTCTGGCAACTGCCACAATACTAGCCATATCTCAGTGGAGATTGAATCTTGATATTTCATAATTTGCCACAACAAGATCCATCTCATGCAAACAGGATTCACTGGTCTATGCAGGAAAAGGCTTTGGAGGAAAGGACAGTGTTTGCCAACCCTCCAAGCAATACAAGGCTGACAATGCAAGTATGCAGATCCTCATGGGGATCCTTATGGGGAGAAGGCAGGAACGGGGTACTGATTGTGAATGATCAGCCGTGATCACATTGAATGGCGGTGCTGGCTCGAAGGGCCAAATGGCCTATTCCTGCACCTATTGTCTATTGTCTATCCACTGACAATAAGTCAGCAAATAACAAGAACAGTCTAGCCAATGAAATCCTCCCCCTCTCACTCCTTTCTATTTTCCACCCAAATGATAAACCATTAGCTTGCAGAAGTGTGTAAAACTATAACATAACTGCTGCATCCTTAAATTCAATGGACTGACTCTACCTCATTCAAATATTCTGTTATTACACATCAGTTTTTACGTTGCACTGCAATCTTTGCACAATACAGCTGCTTGCATTTGCCATTGTGTTCTTTGTTTTTCTCTGTCATTCCCATGCATTCTCTTTCTGAGCTTCATGCGAATGAGGAATTTTACAGCGCCTGGTATATATGTCAAATAAACTGATGTGAATCTGAATCCAATTCAGAATTCTTTTCTCAGATGTGCCCATATCTTTTACTTTCATTGTTCTTTTAAAAAAATCTTTTCTGTCTCCCCCTGCCTGTATTGAAAGTAATGAGTATCTTAACACCTTTGATTTGTACTCTCGCATATAAATATAGGCCAGTGAAGCTGCAGTCAGGTACAATTACAATATTTAAGACATTTGGAGAGGTACGTGAATGGAAAATGCTGAGAGGCATATGGGCCAAGCTCAGGCAAATGTGACTAGATCAGATAAATGTCTTGGTCCACATGGATAAATTGGGCCAAATGGCCTGTTTGCATGCTGTAGAACTGTATGACTACAAATATCTTCTCCTCGCTCCTCACCTACCCACATTTCTCATTTGTCCAGTTCTGCTAAAGGCCCTAAAAGTGACCTAAAATGTAATCTCCTTTTCTCTACCCATTGATGCCGCATGATTTTGTTTTTGTTTCAGATTTCCAGCATCTACATTTTTGCTCGGATTAGAACCTAGAACTCACAAAACATTTTCAGGGCGGTGGGGGGGTAATATGATTGCAACGCATGCTAGGTATTTGTGTACAAAAAATGAGAGGGCATTAGAAGAAAGGAGAGCACTAGAAGAAAAAATAAGGAAATATTTGCATGAAGACAAGCAACAGGATACTGCATCAAATGAGCAAGAAAGGTTTTGCTCGCACCAAGGACCACTCTGCATTTGTTTGGAGAAGTTTCACCAACACAATTCACACAAAGCACCTTCGTTTTACTGGTTTCTTTCATTCGCATACATTGGCAGTTGATTTCAATCAGTAGAAATGTTTGCAAGTACTTTGATCTGTCAAGAGGCATTGCGAATATCCATTTAGTAATCCTATCTGGAAAAATATTTAAATATATTTCAATGAACTCAATCAATTCAAAAAGTTAAACTACCTGAACTTTATCTAATCCCTTGAAGCTGTTCCTCTCCTTTGAAATGAATGAAATCACCGAACCTGCAACCTGCACCAAGATTAACATAGCGTGGGTTCTATGGCCAGATCTCCCAGCATATTCGCTGGGAGACAGCAGGAAATTGGTCCTTGTATTGTGCAAATCCGACATCACAGTACAATCAGAATGACGATGTTGAGGCCTCTCAGGAAATTCAGAACTTCCACTACCATGGATGTGATGATATGGATTAGCAACCTGACCTTTCTTACGAAAAAATTATCCACCGATGAGGTAAGAATGTTAAGAGAAATGCTCGAAAATGTCTGTTTCTGAAATTTGACTCAGGAGGTAGACATGCAAGATTGTGTGTGGGTGTCTCATGCAAATTTCCACTTTCCTAGCAGCGCTTCTGCCAGATGCTACATCTCCAAATATAAGCTAGTGATTGACATGACAATACCGATGGACTGATATTGAAAATGTGGTGGAGGAATAAACAGTCTTTATCAGATTGGCAAGTTGTGACTAATGGAGCACCACTGTCCCCAGATGACATGAAATTAACATGGGGATGTGGGCAGTGAAAGAATGCAGAGGCTTCAAGGCTGCAGAAGACTTCAGTGAATGAAAGTGCAAATGGAATACAATATATGTACAATATGAAAAAGTGCCAGGTTAATCACGTTGGTTTAAAAAAAAGTAAAATGCTGAGTTATTTTGAAATGATGATAGATTGGAAAGTGTTATTATTCAATAGGAATTATATGCCGTTGTACACGTCATTGAAAGATGCAGGTGCAGTTGGCAGTTAGGAAGCTAAGTGGTGTGTTGGCCTTTGCTACAGGATTGCAAGAGCAAAGACGTGTTTCTACAATTTTACAAGGGTTTGTCGAGCCCACACCTGGAGAATTGTGTATAAAAGGCACATACCTGTCATATAGAGCATTGCAAAGATTCACCAGACTTGTTTCACCTGTAAAAGTAACTCATTCATATGCACACATATTCAGTATATAAAGCCTTTATTCTTCAGGAAAGCAAAGACACAAAGTGCTGGAGTAACTCAGCAGGGCAAGGCAGCAATTCTGGAGAACATGGATAGGTGATATTTCAGGTCGAATCGTTCTTGTATCTCTTTTTGTAAACCAGCATCTGCAGTTCCCTGTTTCTCTACTCTTTATTCTTGAGAGTTTAGCAAGAGGGAGGACGCATTATCGGAATATACAAAATAATTAGAGGGCTTGGCAGGGAAGATGTTTTCCCTGGCTAAGGACCGAAAACTAGAAATCACAGTCTAAAAATAAGGATAGGTCATGTCGGATTGTTATTAGGATAAATTTCTTGACACAAGGGGCGATGAATCTTTGCAATTCTCAACCCAGCGGGCTATAGAAGCTCATGAATTCAATGCATTCAAATCAGAATCAATGGATTACTGAAGATTAAATGAATGAAGGAACATGGGGATAGGGCAGAAACAATGTTAATTATGATCAAGTTGAATGTAGAGCTGATGAATGGGCTGAGTGGCCTATTTGTGCTTCGATTTGTTAAGTTCTTATTTGACATCCTTGCATGATTACAGTTTCGGCTGTCAGCCCTTCAGCAACCCAGGAGACCAAGAATTGGAACAGAACAGGCATTGCTGAGGCAGGAACAATACAAATGAATGTTTAAACAACCAGAGCAGGATTGGCATCAATGAATATTGAACAATATACCAAAAAGGCTACCAACTTGTTCTTCTTCCTTGCTGCCCTGCCTTTATCATGATCCAGCAGATTTCTGACTATCCAAGCAGCAGTCCTCCCACTGGCAAGTTCCCAAGGACAGGAAGGAATACTTCAGACAGCTTACCAAAAATATTTAAATTATGCCAACCACAGACATTTAATCAGGGTTTGCACCAACTACCACAGAGCTACATTTCCACTGGCAATTGTACTTCCAACAGGAAGAGCAAGTAGCAACACAGGGATGTTCAAATTTTGGTATCAGCCTTCAATTATGGTTTTCGTGAAGACTTTGCAGAATAGAACCGACGTAGAAAATCGAATCACTAGAATACACAATTATTTGCTTGAAAGAAGGAAATGAAAACTCACAAGTAAAATTTAAAAAACAGAAACACTCAATATAATTCAGAAGAATGGTTGTTGATCTAAATCACTAATTCCCTTTCCCTTGACCTGTTGCGCTTTATTTCAGATTTTTTGATTGAATTAAAATGCACTTTAGTTTCACGATTCACTGTGGAAATCAGCTGTACATGGAATGAGTTGATCTATCTACAAGGCTGCCTTTAGATGGGATATGAGTTACCAAGGTTCAGGAGTACTTGGAATTAACTCAGTATTCACTTAAGAAATCCATCTAAGGAAGGCTGGAAACATGAATTGTCAATTGCAGATATTTAGCTGACATGAGTGTTTAACGGGATAATGATGTGCATTCACCTGATGTAATCATTTTAATTGGCTGGGTGGTCAAGCGGGAGAAAAGTTAAGTAGAACAATGATTTATGCATCAGTAATATTCAAGTGGGACCAGTTGGTAGAGGTCTTTGTTGGAAATGTTGACATTCCACTGAGACCTTCATTGCCTTGTCGTTGGCACAGCGGCACAGATACCACAGTTGTCTTCAATGGTTATGAGTTGAGAAGATGATTGAAATTTAATATCCAGCAATAACATATCTTTAAGTATCAAGCAATGTAAGAAATTACCAGTGTTGTTTAATAAACTTCTGATATCTATCATCAAGATCAACATGGTAACAATGTCCAATGGAATTCCAGAAAGGATTAAATGACTTCAAGTAGGTCTGGGATAACAAAAAGGAAAAAGGAAATGGAAAATTGTTTAATAGTTGAATTGCCAGTTGTAAATTCTTTGCTTACTGGAGTATTTAACAAGATAATGATGTGAGTGCATTCACCTGTTTTGATCATTTTAGTTGGATGAGTGGACAATCAGGAAAAAAAATTAGGTAGAACGATTTGTGAATCACGGATAGTAGGAAAATAAACTGCTGATGCTGGTTTAAATCGAAGATAGACACAAAATGCTGGAGTAACTCAGCGGGTCAGGCAGCATCTCGGGAGAGAAGGAATGGGTGACATTTCGGGTCGAGACCCTTCTTCAGACTGATGTCAAGGGAGGGGACAAGACAAAGATAGGATGTAGTCGGAGACAGGAAGACTAGTGGGAGAACTGGGACGGGGAGGGGATAGAGAGGGGAAGTTATTGACTAACTTCAGGTGGTGGCTGAAATTCAGATCCATCAGAAATATTGATCGAAACTGTGACGTAAACAATGCACATGGGTACTAACAGCTGCTTTAGATCTTTCAAAGTTTATCTTCAGAGAATAGTGAATTGAGAGATGCAATGTTTCTCTCAGCACAATATTTTCAGACTAAATTGTTCTCGTGTCAATTTAATTAAAAACTATGAGAAACTTTATAAATTAACTGCAACTTCATGACAACATTACAGTAGTAAATCACAATTGTAAATAACCATGCATGAGGTTCATTCAATAGTTATGTGGCTTTAGATGACTACCAACCAAACAATTGCAGGCAGACAAATTAACTATACTGAGCACCATCACTCTACCCTAAAACTGTAAACATTTGTGTACACACATGCACAAGCATAGACATTTATGATGATTGTTTTTTTTCTGAAAAACTTCATATTATCATTTGATAAACCTGCAACAATAATATTGTAGCAATTAATCTACTTCTATAACAATATCTTAGATGTCTCACATGGATTGCCTCCAGTAAGGTATCATATCAAGAGAAACTGAAAGAAAATAGAATAAATTGCTTTTGCTTGCATAAATATCTACCATACATTGGAAAAGGTGCAAAAGAGATTTACCAAGGTGCTACCTAGGCCTGCAGTTTTAGGTTATAGGGAGAGGTTAGATAGGTTGGGAATTCTTTCTTTGGGGTGTAGGAGGCTGAAGGATGACATTATTGAGCTGTATAACATCACAAGGAGCATGGATAACGCTAACACTCACTGTCTTTTCCCCATGGTATAGGATTGTAAAACTAAAGGCTTTTAGGTGAGATGGGAGTGATTTAAGAGGGACCTCAGGGGCAGCCCTTTCACAGCAGGTGGTCCATATCTGGAATGAGCTGCCAGAGGAAGTTATAGAAGCAGATAAAATTATGACTTTTTAAAGGACATCTGGACAGGAATATAAACAGATAGCGTTTAGAGGGGTTATGGACCAAAGGCCGGCAAATCGGACAAGCCCAATATGCCAACTTGGTCAGCATGGACATGATGGGGCAAAGCGTCTGTTTCTGTGCTGTACACCCGTTGACAATGTATCTCTTGTAATTGCACTTTGTGAATTAAAGGTTACCCTTTTTCAAAATGGGTGCAAATCTATTAGCCAAAATATAGCCAGATCCATTCTACAGGTAAAAATGAAGTGATAGGGCCTTTCTAGAGAGTATAGTACTGTGCATTCTGGAGTAGGTTAGGCACCTTATTTGTTATTGAAATGTTTCAATTAGAGGAATAGAGTCACACAGCATGGAAACAGTCCCTTCGGCCCAACTTGCCCACGCGAACATCTACACTAGTTCCACCTGCCTCAACTACCTCTTCCAGCAGCTCATTCCATACACCTAGCACCCTTTGTGTAAAAAAAGTTGTCCCAAAGGACCACTGGCAGTGACATGGTGCGGCTCTCTTACAGTCGAACCTTGACTGATTCCAGAGTCAAAGATTTCAGTGATTGTCCATCAAGCACAACTCATACATCTTCTACCTTCCATCATGCTGCAAGCCCAGAAGAACATAACTCTCAAGCTCACAATTACAGAACAGAAAAGGCACTGTTCACCTCACCTTTACATTTGCACAAAAAGCTCTATCACACAGTTCCCATCTCTTTGGCCCATCTTATCCATGCTGACCAAGTTGGCTAATCCTTTTCAATCCCCAACAAATGTGCAAGTAATTGTCAATCGCTTTCAACACAGGAGATGGGATTTTAAAAATTCTATTAAATCAGTTTTCCCTTATACATTATCTGGATGATCATATCCCAATTTATCATGGCAAGCGTCAAATCAGTAATACAAGAGGTTTGACCAAGAGCTGTCTCCTCTGTACGGGTTTGTACGGGTATCTGGGGTTATGAGGAGAAGGCAGGAGAATGGGATTAGGAGGGAGAAATAGATCAGCCATGATTGAATGGCGGAGTTGCATTGATGGGTAGAATGGCCTAATTCTGCTTCGATCACACCTTATGACTGCATGTTTCCAGTATGTCTGGTATAGCATAATTTGATTTGACAAGTGCTGTGTAGCATGCTACAATTGCACAACTGTGATTTAAATTTCAAACATCCATGACCCCATACATGATCCAGAATTAAGGCCAATATTTGCTATTCTCAAGATCCCCATAAACAGAATACCATCGACACTTAAGGTCTACCCTACTGGAATTACAAAGTAATCGGAAGATATTGTTAACTGAATTGCATAAGTTATGTTATCTTATCTTGGGAAGACCATGGGATTGAAGATATCTTACTTCCGCTCTGGGTTTGTAGTTATTGAGGTGTAGTTATTGAGTCACTGTTGAAGGCCATGTGGAATTCATAAAGCCAGAGATGCCAGAGCAGGAGGTGCTTGCTGGCGTGGGTTGTCTGACAGATTCTGCTTTAATGATTCTATACAGTTTGTCCATGTCTTGAAAGTTTAAAGAGGCTAGAGATCGCCGCTGCTCAATTGACCATCAGCTTAATATACGATACAATCTCCACTCTTTTCCTCAGACAAGTGCACGGAAGATAACGATCAGTTCCTGTTGATAGTTCCAGAGATATGGCAAGAGATCCATGCTTTCCAAGATTTTTATTGACAAGGGGGGCATTGTCCTCTTACAAATATTTAATGTTCTCTTGCACAACTCAGGGAATGAAGACCTGGAGCTCATCTACAATCGTGTCCGAATACTGCAGGTCAGTGACTCGCCCTGGTTTGTGCAGTTTCTGTAAATCAGATTGTTGGAGATGAGGTGCTACATTATAGCCAGTATGACGGAATGTGAGCTGGAGTAATGGCGCAGATATGTTTGAACCCAATCTGCACTGAGATTGAGTTAGTTAGACTATAGGCCTACCTGTAAGTATGTACCAGATGTAGAATAGAGACAGCATTTCTGAGGACAGATATGTTTCTGAAGGATTCTCTGCAATCCCTCTTGGCTGTTGGAGTCAAAGGGACTGTTTCCTAAGAAGCTTTTTTCACAAACAATAACACAGTTGCTGCTACGTAGTCAAATCTTTTCACTTTTCTTTAAATTTACCTCACATTTCTCAAAAGCACGAACAAAGGATTTGTTTTTGCAAACTGCGATTAACCTCGGATTCCTTGGGGCTTTTTGGAACTCCTGTCACAGATGAAAAATTTCAGTGATCCAATTGTGGCAGCTTTCTAACATTCCCAGCATTTTCCAGGCTTCTTGGCCATGGTTGGAGCCGCTGCCTGTCCGCACAAGACAAATGTATTCAGAGCTGCAAATTCTTAGGCAGAAATCCCATGCTCTTGATGGGGCCTGACATACTATTGAAGACACGTGCACTGAATAACATGAGACGCAAAACCTAAAGATGGTGATGACCACATGGCATCAGAGACTCCAGGTCTGCAGGTACACAATTTATTCACAAAATGCTGGAGTAACTCAGCAGGTCAGGCAGCATCTCGAGAGAGAAGGAATGGGTGACGTTTCGGGTCGAGACCCTTCTTCAGACTGATGTCAGGGGGGCGGGACAAAGTTGTTGAGGGTAAGAACCAGCTCTGCTAGGCGGAGGAGAGTGTTGGTCGATGGGGATTGGCTGGTTCTACGGTCTAGGAAGAAACGGAGGGCTTCGAGACCATCCTTGTGGGGGATGGAAGTGTAGAGTGACTGGACATCCATGGTGAAGATGAGGGAGTGGGGGCCTGGGAACCGGAAGTTATCCAGGAGATGGAGAGCGTGTGAGGTGTCTTGGACGTAGGTGGGGAGGGATTTAACCAGGGGGGATAGGATGGAGTCGAGGTAGGTAGAGATAAGTTCGGTGGGGCATGAGCAGGCAGAGACAATGGGTCTGCCGGGACAGTTGTGTGTGTGGATTTTGGGTAGGAGGTAGAATCGGGCCGTGTGGGGCTGGGGAACTCTGAGATTGGAGGCACTGGGGGGTAGATCGCCGGAGATGATGAGGTCAGTGATGGTGCTGCTGATAAAGGTCTGGTGGCCGAGCACTTTAACTCCCCCTCCCATTCCCAGTCTGACCTTTCTGTCATGGGCCTCCTCCAGTGCCATAGTGAGGCCCGCCGGAAATTGGAGGAGCAGCACCTCATATTTCGCCTGGGCAGTTTGCAGCCCGGTGGTATGAACGTCGACTTCTCCAACTTCAGATAGCTCCTCTGTCCCTCCCTTCCCCTCCTCCTTCCCAGATCTCCCTCTATCTTCCTGTCTCCACCTATATCCTTCCTTTGTCCCGCCCCCCTGACATCAGTCTGAAGAAGGGTCTCGACCCGAAACGTCACCCATTCCTTCTCTCTCGAGATGCTGCCTGACCTGCTGAGTTACTCCAGCATTTTGTGAATAAATCGATTTGTACCAGCATCTGCAGTTATTTTCTTATACTGCAGGTACACAACCCTGCTTGGGGGGGGAAGGGGAGGGGGAAGGGGAGGGGGAGGAGAAGGGGAGGAGGGAGGGGAAGGGGGAGAGGGAGGAAGGAGGGGAGAGGTTGGGGAGGGGAGTAGGGGAAGTGAGGAAGAGGAGGAGGGGAGGAGGGGGGAGGCTGCATCAATGCAGGAGGTTTGGGCCCAACGGGTCCACTTGGTCTAGTACCTTTTAAACTGCAATGGATAGCGGTGCAGAATATGCATCCACAACAATGCAAACGCCAACCTACCCCATTCTGGACACAGGTCTTAAATAGACCCTGCAATTATTCTTAATTGTTAACTGTATGTTTGTGTTGTCATTTGTGAGCGGAGCACCAAGGCACATTCCTTGTATATGCATACTTGGCCAATAAATGTATTCATTCATTCATTCATTCATTCAAACTCTGGCTGAATCAATATTTAAAACCTTCAGCGAATATATTGCTCTGGGCAGACCTGGTGATGTTCAGGGCAATTTTATTCAATTTCTAAATGTGACAGACATGTTTTGTTTATCCCTGACAAAGAATAAATGGATGAAATTAGGCTTTCTGTTGAAGAAGACCTATTTTCTTGAAAGATGTGACGGTGATCAGTCTATTTTATTTTGTTAAATATGGTAATTTCAGGATAATTTATATAACCACCTAGCTCATTGGAGTTTTTGCGATACAAAGAGTCAAGATCTTTTTGCTGTCTGTATTTTAACCCCTTCCCTCCTTTCCTGCTGATGTTGATCATCTATAAAGATGAACATCCATAGCCTCCATGCCGAATGGCTACTCCGCAGTCACAAGTCTCAACACCCCAAATCTTTGTTAGCTAATCTACTGTGGGAGTATCACCTTTAATGCTCCCACTGTACGGCAGTTGATACTCAACAAGGGAATTCTTTGCAAATCTTGTGGTCTGTGGGAACTCCAGCTGTTTTCCTGATCACTAACTCAGAAACAACATTGTCCTCTGCTTGATATCAGCCAGCACATTAGGTACTTTCTGATTTTTCAGTTTCTCATTATTTGGATAAACTCTACAAACAGCAGGATAACCACAATCCTCAACATCCAAGTCATTTAAAAATAGTAATGCTGACATTTAGGAAGTGGCTCATGTAAAAATGCATTCAATTTTCCTTATTCACCAAAACTTTCCTCGACAAGAATGTGTCCCTTCCTTCCACCTCCACACACATTGAAAATATTTTTAACAGGTTTAACAATTAATCTGTGCTAAAAAATAATTTAAATCTTGATGAAAATCTTGCTTTATGGATTTCTTATAAAGTGGGAAATAAAGCAAACACAAAATCATACTAAAATTATAAAACATTGGAAAACATCACTTTAAAAATAAGCTCATTCCACAGTGGCTGACTTGCAGATGGAAGGAGGATGTTGCCTCATACACTTTGGCATGACTCCAGATTTAAGGAAAAAGGAAAGGGATATAGAAGGTTTAGGCTTAAGTTTATTATTGTTACTTGTACTGAGGGACAATGAACTCCATTTGTAGAAAGGAGGTGGGCTTCAGCAAATTCACTTCAATTTATTTTTGAAATACAATTATATGCAGTGTGCCTGGCTGTAAAATATTCTATGTACATTTAAGTGAGACATTTTCCACAGGAAGGCAGAAAAAAATGTGGCAGAGGAGAAAGAGAGTTGGGGAGGGAGAGGGTGGTAGCTTTCGTACTAAAAGGGACAACATGTAAATAAAAGGTAATTCAGAAAATGTATAACCAAATTCAATTTAATATATGAAATGCCGTCTGTTGCTTTGATAGTCTTATTGGAAACTGATTTCTCCATTTTTGCTTTCATTTACATTTAAGGTTTAAAAAACAAATTCAGTCAAGCTCTCACTAAGGCATTGGGTGTACACTGGATTGATACCCAAATGTTAATAGGGAGGGACTCTGCACACTGTGATGAAGTAATAATTGGGATTGCTAATTGAACTCACCATGCACTTAATTCTGGCAGACTGGTAATTATCACCATGCAGCTGCATTGCAAAGTCCCTTTGCAGACTCTTACAGGCTGTCATGTTGAAACATATATCTAATGAGTTAAACCTTTGATAACCGTTTTTTTAAGAAAAGGCATATCATCACAAGTTGCAAAGAAACTAATGAGTCATCATACTAATAGCTGTGTTCACTATTTTTTCAATTAACAGCACATTTCAAAGCACAATAGCATGATTCCACAATCAGAGCATGTTCAAGCCTAGAAGCAAACCCTCCAGTTGTTAATTACGCCTATCCCAAATACAGGAAACTAGTCTGGCCAACACCCCATGTTTTTCCTATGCAGTGGTTGTGATTAATGCACTGCAGATGAGAGACCACCCCAAGGGCTAACTGGAACAATGCCAAGAGAAAAGGAAAATAGATTTCTACTGTACTTAAAGCCAACACATTGGCATTTGGGACAACATGTTATTTTGTTAAAAAGGGAATAACACCACACTGCAGCTTTTATATCAATCAATCATTGAAACAGTCATAAAATAATTTCTGAAATATACTTATGGGTGAAGCTGGGGCACATTCTATTAAAAAAAATGTTTTTGGTTGATATAGGTTTTGCACAGAAGAATTGTTTCAAGAGAGAAAATTGTAAAACATAAGCCAATATATCAAAACAGTCAGAATGAATGAAAAATAATATTCTTTGCTACCTGACAGGAGAAAGCTTTGTTCTCTTTACCATTCTAAGTGAAATGAATCATCCTAAATTATTAATTGACCATTCACTCTCCCACACTTCAATTAAAGGATATTTTAAACATGCTATATTTAAGTTATTTTTGGAGAGAGAGAAGTGCAAATTTCTGTTAACTTGTAATGAAAGGTTTCCTTAGTGTTCCCCTTGTACATGAATACTGCTGCTTCTGACAAACTAACTGGATAATGGACGGTGAGCTCGATTACAAGGAAGAGCTTTCATCAAACAGTCGGGGTGATATCATCGACAATCACCGGGCAGCTCACAAGCAGTATTCAGCTAAGCAACACCCCAAAACAAAATCACTGCATTGAAGTTGTTCCCAGACATCCTCAGGAAATAACACCACATGTTCAGTTATGACTGTATTAAATTCTTCTGGGAGTTGACCCACAGTTAGCTACAAGAAAAATAAACATAATAACTGTAATAATGTTAACAATGGTGTCTGCGTCAGATGAAATTGGATGACTGAGTAGATTGAAAGATACAGCATCGAAAAAGGCCCTTTGGCCCACTGATCATCGATCCCCCATACACACTGGTTCTACCTTTTCGCACTTTCACATTCACTTCCTGTACATGGAGGGGCAATTTACAGAGGCCAATTAACCTACAAACCCATACGTCTTTGGGATATGGGAGGAAACAGATGGGACCGAGGCAGGTGAAAAGCTGGAAGTCGGTATGGGTGGTAATGAATGTAAGTTCAGTGGACAGAATAGGCAGGAGAAAGGCAAGGAAGGACTGTTGGTTTGAATTGCATTTATTTTAATGCAAAAGGCCTGACGGGTAAGGCAGATGAACTCAGGGCATTGACAGGGACGTCATAGCCATTACAGCAACCTGGTTAAGAGAGGGTCAGGGCTGGCAGCTAAATGTTCCAGAGTACAGATGCTTCAGGAAAGATAGAGGTGGGGGTAAAAGTGCAGGGGGTGTTGTTTTATTGATTAAGGAGGATATTACAGCAATGGTCAGAGATGACATTATTGGTGGTTCATCCAGTGAGGCTATATGGGTGGAGCTGAGAAATAGGAAATTAATGATCACCTTGTTGGGAATGTACTACAGTCCCCCATATAGTCAATGGAAGTTGCAGGACTACTAAGGTTGTCATAGTCAGAGATTTTAACTCTCCCAATATTGACTGGAACTGTCATAGTGCAAAAAGTTTAGATGGGTCAAAATTTGTCAAATGTGTTCAGGAAGGTTTCCTCAGGCAATTTGTAGAGGGCCCGACAGAGCAGAGGGCGACGCTTATTCTAGTCTCAGGAAATTAGGAGGGGCAAGTGGATGAAGGGTTCATGGATGAGCCTTTTGGGAACAGTGACCACTATTCTACTAGGTTTAAGATAGTTATGGATAGAGACAGGGCGGGACCCACAGGTTAAAATTCTAAATTGGGGCAAGGCCAACTTTGAAGGTATCGAACAAGAACTCGTTCAAGTTGATTGGAGCAGATTGTTTGAAGGAAAAGGAATATCTGGAAATTGGGATGTTTTTAAAAGTGTGTTGACAAGAGTCCAGGACAAGCACGTTCCTGTTAGAGTGAAAGGCAAGGCAGGTGGGCAGAAGGAAGCTTGGAGGACGAGAGAATTTGAGGCTCTGCTCTGCTCACTGAGATGGAGAATTCTACCCATCTGCGGCATCCTGCACTGTTAACATGAGACTGGAGGAACAGACTCTCATCATCCATTTGGCCACATTGATGTTGAATTCGACAACTTCTGGTGACTTTATTTCTGTCTGTATTAGTCATCCACCTGTGATATTGGCTCAGCTTGCCTTTGGCCCTTTTTCCTCAGGATGTGGAGGACATCCCCCCCCCCCCCCCCCCCCCCAGCCTGAACTACACTGCATTTTGCAACTCCTACATTCTTTTGTTTATGTTCTAATGTCCATGTTCTCCCTTATTGCTCCTGTTTAAGCAATGACCAGTTAAACTCACTTCCTAACACAATCAACCTAATTTTACTCAATCCCCCTCGCCTATCCTTCCTGCAGCTCAATCAGCTTATGTGTTTCCTTCCCAGTTCTGACAAAACGGTCTTCAAATGGAAACATGAACTGTTTTTCTTCCTACAGACGCAGGGTGATCTGCATTTTCTGACATTTCTAATATTTGTTCTAAAAGACCTCTCTTGATAGCTGTGATGGGGGTCACTGATATTTGTTTTTAACATAGCCTTTATCAGTCCATATCAAAGTTTCAGCCTTGACTCAGTTGGTCGCAGTTGAGTCAGAAGATTCTGAGTTTAATTCCTCCTCCAGACAAGTTCATAACCATAGGTTCACAAGAGCATAAATAACTTCTAAATTGATGCATCACTGGTTGGTTTGAACGCAACAAAAGCTTTTCACTGTATCTCAGTACAGGTGACAATAAACTAAACAAATAATGTAGAACAGAAGATGTCTACATGTGAGCTTAACATCTGTAGTTGGTAAGTTGCTGGAGAGTATTCTGAGGGATAGGATATTCAGGCATTTGGATGGGCAAGGGCTGATTAGGGACAGTCGGCATGATTTTGTACATGGGAGGTCGGGTCTCACAAATCTGATTGATTTTTTTGAAAAGTGAGCAAAAAGGTTGATGAAGGCAAACCTCTAGATGTTGTGTACATGGACAAGGTGCCGCATGGTAGGCTACTCTGGAAGGTTAGATCTCATGGGATCCAAAGAGAGATAGCGGAATGGATAGCAAATTGACTCCATGGAAGGAACTAGAGGGTGATAGTGGAAGGTTGCTTCTCAGAATGGAGGCCTGTGACTAGTGATGTGCAACAGGGTTCGGTGCTGGGCCCGTTACTGTTTGTCATCTACATCAATTATTTGGATGAGAACATACAGGGTAAGATTAGCAAGTTTGCTGATGATGCAAAAGTTCACTGCAGATAGTGAAGATGGTTGTTAATGATTGCTGCAGGATCTGGATCGATAGGCCAGGTGGGCGAAGGAATGGTTGATTGTATTTAATACAGAAAAATGTGAGGTATTGTACTTTGGGATTATGAACAAGGGCAGGATCTACACAGTAAATGGTAGACCCCTGGGTAGTGTTGTAGAGCAGAGGGATCAAGGAGTACAGGTGCATGATTCCTTGAAGGTCAAGTCGCAGGTAGATAAGGTGGTCAAAAAGGCTTTTGGGACTTTGGCCTTCATCAGTCAGAGTATTGAGTATAGAAGTTGGGAGGTCATGTTGCAGTTGTGTAAGACGTTCGTGAGACTGCATTTAG
>NW_027601869.1:0-66070 GCF_053455715.1 Rhinoraja longicauda | reverse complement strand
TCTTGAACTGTAATATCCAGTTTATTTCATATCCAGCAACGTTTTGAGAACCATGTTTAGACAGGAGTTTGGAACAAATGTTGAACTAGTCATAGATAGCCATAATCATACTGCACAGAAACAGGCCCTTCGGCCCAACCCGTCCGTGCTGACCAAGATGGCCCTCTCCCCATCAGAACTGCCCCCTCCATCGACTCCTTTAAGTCCAGGCTCAAAACCTATTTCTACTCCCTAGCTTTTGAGGCCCTCTGAGGGGGTGCTGTGAACTGTTTATGTATGTGCTGTTATGTTTGTGTGCCATTGTATGTTCATCCTTAGTACCTGAACTGATGTACAGCACTTTGGTCAATGTGGGTTGTTTTTAAATGTGCTACACAAATAAAATTGACTTGACTTATCATATCATATCATATCATATATATACAGCCGGAAACAGGCCTTTTCGGCCCTCCAAATCCGTGCCGCCCAGTGATCCCCGTACATTAACACTATCCTACACCCACTAGGGACAATTTTTACATTTACCCAGCCAATTAACCTACATACCTGTATGTCTTTGGAATGTGGGAGGAAACCGAAGATCTCGGAGAAAACCCACGCAGGTCACGGGGAGAACGTACAAACTCCTTACAGTGCAGCACCCGTAGTCAGGATCGAACCTGAGTCTCCGGCGCTGCATTCGCTGTAAAGCAGCAACTCTACCGCTGCGCTACCGTGCCGCTACCATGCCGTTGACTTGACATTTGCCCGCATTGGGCCTGTATCCCTCTAAACCTTTCCTAAGATAGATACAAAATTCTGGAGTAAATCTGGAGAAAAAAGGTGGGTGATGTTTCAGGTCGAGACCCTTCTTTAGAGTCTGTAGAAGGCTCTCGACCCGAAACATCACCCATCCATGTTCTCCAGAGATGCTGCTGAGTTACTCCAGCACATGGTGCCCTTTTATATATTAACCAGCATCTGCAGTTCCTTGTTTCTAAAGCCAGATCCAGAACCATCTTACCCCAAAGGTTCAAAGGACATATGTTACTCCAGCTTTTTGTGTCTCTGCATCTGCAGTTCCTTCCTACACATTTCGTCTATATTCATACCGCTGAGTTGTAAACTGAATGATGCCTGGATTAAGGAGTAATAGCTAAGCCAGGATCCCATTGACTTACAAATTTGAAAGAGAAAATTGGGTTGGATTGGACACACCCTCAGAAAACGCGCCACAAACATCACCCGGCAAGCCCTGAAATGGAACCCCCAAGGAAAAAGGAAAAGAGGTGGCCCCAGGAACAGCTGGAGAAGAGGGGTCCAGGCACAAATGTCTGGGAGTGGTTCAACTGGGGAGATCTCGAAAGACCGAGGAGCCAAGGGCTTAAGAAGAAGAAGAGCTGTAAGAAGAGATTAGGCAAACTTGGATTGTTTTCTCTGAAGCATCAGAGGCTGAGGGGAGGCCTGATAGAGGTTGATAAAATTCTGAGAGGCGTAGATAGGGTAGATGATATATTTTTTCCCAGCGTTGAAATGTCAAATACTAGAGGGCATGGCTTTAAGATGAGAGAGGGGGAAAGTTTAAAAGAGATATGGGAGGCAAGACTTTTACTCAGAGGGCAGTTTGTGCCTGGAACATACTGTGTGGGTGGTGGTGGAAGTAAATACGATAGCAATGTTAGAGGCATTAAGACAGAGACATATACAGGCTGGGAATAGATGGATTTACACCAATCAGCCAAAACATTATGTCTTGATGAGCCAAAACATTATGACCACCTGCCTAATATGCTGTTGGTCCTCCATGTGCAGCCCCATACGCAGCAGGGAGCAATCCAATGTTATTCACTTTGCCCGTCAGTGGTCATAATGTTTTGGCTGATCGGTGTATACCACGTGGAGGTAGTTGGGTTTACTTGGATGGACAACATAGTGGCCTTTTCCAGTGTGTGGGAAGGAAGTGCAGATGCTGGTTTAAACCGAAGATAGACACAAAACGCTGGAATAACTCAGCGGGACAGGCAGCATCTCTGGAGAGAAGGAATGGGTGATGTTTCGGGTCGAGCCCCTTCTTCAGACTGAAAGTCCTGTTCCTGTGTTGTACTGTGTTCTAGGGTATATTTTCTATTATCAACCTCTGTGGTCTAATGGCAGGACTCCAGCCATTAGTTGGTTCCATGCAGTGGACCTGAATTTTTTTCTATTTGCACTCCCTTTAGGTTGAGGTTAAAAAATGTTAAGTTGATTGACTACCCACAGCCAAGAGATGCAAATTGTTTATTCCTTACCTGAAATTATTGACTATTGCTCGAAGATAATTTGGGTCCGGTCTGTACACAGCATCAAGCTGCAAAAGAAATACATCTATGAGGATTCATTTGCAATCGTTTGATAAATAAACTGCAAAACTAAGAAATGTTAACCAAACTAACATTTTGAGTGGCCATATCACCGGCCATCGTGTACTGTCTCTCCGATGACTGGATAGCACGCAACAAAAGCTTTTCACTGTACCTCTGTACACAAGACAACAAACTAGACTGAACTTTTGTCAAAAGGCAAACAAATCAGAGTGGGAGCAGGGAGGATAATTTAAAGAGACAGGTGGCTTGACTTCCCAGCCACTTCCATTGCTTCTCCTACCCAAAGCATTTCATACATCAGTTTCAAAATCGGAACAAATAGGCACAGCAAGCAGTTAGCCACCACCTACAGTGTGTTACCCCACTCAGCTAGTTGTTCCACAGCCCTGCAGCTTAAAGCAGCGCATGCTAGACATGTTTTTTTCTCTGGAGAATTATACCTTAGAAATATAGAAACATAAAAACATAGACACATAGAAAATAGGTGCAGGAGAAGGCCATTTGGCCCTTTGAGCCAACATCGCCATGGCTGATTATCCAAAATCAGTACCCCATTCCTGCTTTCTCCCCCCATCCCTTGCTTCCATTAGCCCGAAGAGCTAAATCTAACTCTCTCTTGAAAACATCCAGTGATTTGGCCTCCACTGCCTTCTGTGGCAGGGAATTCCACAGATTCACAACTCTCTGAGTGAAACAGTTTTTTCCTCATCTCAGTCCTAAATGACACACCACTTATTTGTAACTGTGGCCCCTGGTTCTGTAAGGTGTATAAGATCATGAGAGGAATAGATAGGATTAATGCAGTCTTTTACCCAGTGGGGGAATTAAAAACCAGAGGACATAGGTTTAAGGTGAGAGGGGAAATTTAATAGGAACCTGAGGGGCAACTTTTTCACTCAGAGAGTATATGATACGATACGATACAATACAATACGATAGAACTTTATTTATCCCAGGAGGAAAATTGATTTGCCAACAGTCATGAAACACAAAATACACGAAACATGAAATCAAAATGATGAGTGGAAAGGATTGGGAGATGTACAAAAATTGGGGGGGTGATTCAGTCTACCCCACGACAGAAGGGGGAGGAGTTGTACAGTTTGATAGCCACAGGGAAGAAGGATCTCCTGTGGCGCCCTGTGCTGCATCTTGGTGGAACCAGTCTGTTGCTGAAGGTGCTCCTCAGGTTGACCAGAGTGTCATGGAGAGAGAGGGTGAGCTGTATTGTCCAGGATGCTCTGCAGTTTGAGGAGCATCCTCCCCTCCAAGACCCCCTCCCATGAATCCCAGATGGAACGAGCTGCCAGTGGAGGTAGTTGAGGGAGGTACAATAGCAACATATGAAAGACACTTGATAGACACAAAATGCTGGAGTAACTCAGCATATCTGACAGAAGGAATGGGAGGCGTTTCGAGTCGAGACTTTTCCTGACAGGTGCAAGTATAGGAAAGGTTATAAAGAATATGGGGTAAATATTGGAAAATGGGACTTGCTTCGATGGGACATATTGGTTAACATGAATGACTTGGTCTGTTTCCGTGCTACATGAGTCAGGAAGGTTTAAGTTCAAAGCGCACTCTAAAAATACGAGAACCTCTTTCTACTTGAATGACTTTATAGTAGAAGGTAATGTTTTTTTATTTGATGAGATGGCTCTCACTGAACTTAGGAAGTTGGCAGGACAGTTGAAAGATGTCCCCTGGTGTTCCCTGGTATGATGTATATAGACCTTGTCATAAATTCCCCTTGTAAATAAGACAATTAAACATTTTTTACTCTCTTGACTCTTGAGGTCCATTTCAGGACGCTTAATATTACATGCAAAAGGTTTAAAGAGACGTGTATCACAGCAGATGTTGGTTTAAAAAGGAGACAGAAAGTGCTGGAATGACTTAGCAGTTCAGGTGGAATTTAGTTTAAGAAAAAAACTGTAGATGCTGGTTTAAATCGAAGGTAGACACAAAATGCTGGAGTAACTCAGCGGGTCAGGCAGCATCTCTGGAGAGAAAGAATGGGTGACGTTTTGGGTCTCGCCTCGAAACGTCGCCCATTCCTTCTCTCCAGAAATGCTGCCTGACCCATTGAGTTACTCCAGCATTTTGTGTCTATCTGGCTTTTAGTTTAGTTTAGTTTAGAGATACAGCGCGGAAACTGCCCCTTTGGCCCATCGATTCCGCGCCAAAGAGCAAACCCTGTAAACCATCACTATCCCACACGCTAGGAACAATGTTTACAAAAGCCAGTTAACCTACAAACCTGTACGTCTTTGGAGTGTGGGAGGATATTGGAGCACATGGAGAAAACCCACGCGATCACGGGGAGAACGTACAAACTCCGTACAGACAGCACCCGTAGTCTGGATTGAACCCGGGCCTCTGGCGCTGTGAGGCAGCAACTCTACCACTGCACCACCGCGCTGTCCTAGAATTTCGACAGAACGTGAATAAGTGATATTTTGGGTCGGGACAATGAGTTCGAAGAAGGGTCCCAATCTGAAACATTGCCTATTCATGTCTTTTGGAGAGGCTGCCTGACCTACTGAGTTACTCCTGCACTTTGTGTCATTCATCATCACTGAAGCATTTGCTCAGTCCTGTACAAGTATTAGACTCACGGAACATAAAGACAGGGAAGGAGGCCGTTCAGCCCAGCTGGCCCATGCTAGCAACCAGTGGGGCAAACCAGTCAACATCACTCAGCCAGTTCCCTTGCACAACATTTTCCCAAAATTGTACTCTGCATTTTTCCTTTGAAAGATTGAAATGGCTCTGTCTCTGTCAACGTGGCTTAAGATAGGAAAATCCACTCGGCAAATCTCCTTGGAGATTCAGAGATGCAACATTACTCTCCTGCACCTTCTCATACTTAAAGCACACTAAAAGAAAATATGCCATTAAACATATCTACAGTAATACTTAGGCTGTATTCCTTACTAAATGAGAAAATGATAAAGAACGCACCAAAACCTGTCAGCGACCTCCTCTGGCAGCTAGATCCATATGGGGTCCATGGGAGGTGGTCTTGGAGGGGAGGATGCTCCTCAAAGCATCTCCTGCAGAGCATCCTGGACAATACAGCTCACCCCCTCCGTGACACACTGGTCAACCTGAGGAGCACCTTCAGCAACAGACTGGTCCCACCAAGATGCAGCACAGAACGCCACAGGAGATCCTTCTTCCCTGTGGCTATCAAATTCCTCCCCCTTCTGTCGTGGGGTAGACTGACTCTCCACCACCCCCCCCCCCCCACCCTCCAACCTTCCCCCTCCCCCATCCCCAATCTTTGCACATCCCCCATCCTTTCTGCTCGTCACTTTAATTTCATGTTTCATGTATTTTGTGTTTCTATGACTGTCTGCAGATCAATTTCCCTCCTGGGATAAATGAAGTTCTAAGGCATTGTTTCGTAAAAACAATAGGATCAACGAGAGATTAATAAATAGAATAAGGGAACTTACCCCAGTTATAATACGGGCAGCCAAGGATCGGAAGTTGCGGGAACTTCGATTATTTAAGCTTAGTTCAAAATTACCAAAAACACTGAAAGAGAGTGGGACATTAGCTACAACCCGATTTTGCGTGGTTGTAGTTGGTGATTCTGTTGTACTGGCAGTTGTTGGTCCAGATGTAGTTGGTAATTCAGTTGTACTGGAGAATTGTGATTGTGCGGAATCTGGTGGTACAATGTTGAATGAGGAAAACAACATTATTAGTTCATAATTTTTGTCTTTTGGAAAGTTCATTTTAATCTTCCCTCTGACATTAATACTTGCATCATCCCACGACCCACAATTTTCTGCTCTATTTGTGTCCTGTTAGGTCCAGTTTCTGTACCTTCACGTCCTTTTGAGACTGATATCTGAGTATTATTGCACTATCTATGTCAGGTGAAACTAGGACTCTGGACTCCAGTAGCATGTCACACATTAAGCCTGGGTACCAGGCTTGCATTACTGGAATTCTGTTTCTTTGGCATATCTGCCTTTGGTGCAGTTACATTAGACATTTGTGGGCGGCACGGTGGCGCAACGGTAGTGTTGTTGCCTTACAGCTTTTACAGCGCCGGAGACCCAGGTTCAATCCCAATTTCGGGTGCTGTCCGTACAGAGTTTGTACGTTCTCCCCTTGACCTGCTTGCGTTTTCTCTGAGATCTTCGGTTTCATCCCACACTCCAAAGGCGTGCAGGTTTCTAGGTTAATTGGCTTGGTATAAATGTAAATTGTCCCTAGTGTGTGTAGGATAGTGTAGTGTGCGGGGGTCGCTGGTTGGTACGGACTCGGTGGGCCGAAGGGCCTGTACATCTAAAACTAAAAAACTAAAGACGGACAGTTACAATGGGTTGGGAATAGTCTTTGCCCCAAGGTTCTTGGTGTAGTAAATGCTGGAGTAACTCAGCAGGTCAGGCAGCATCTCGGGAGAGAAGGAATGGGTGACGTTTCAGGTCGAGACCCTTCTTCAGACTGAATATATATATATATATATACACACACACACACACACACACACATATATATATACATATATATATGTATGTATATATATATATATATATATATATAATGGCTTCCGACCACTGAGCCTTACCCAATGTGTTCCATTCCCCCAGGGAAGCTTTGCATAGCATTTGTCACGTTAATTTTCCACATTATACTGATACTTAATTTTTGGACGTTATTTAGACTAAACACTTTAACTCCCCCTTCCATTCCCACACTGACATTCCTATCCTGGGCCTCCTCCACTGTCAGAGGCACAACGCAAATTAACATAGAAACATAGAAAATAGGTGCAGGAGGAGGCCATTTGGCCCTTCGAGCCAGCACAGCCATTCAACATGATCATGGCCGAACACCCAGAATCATTTGAGGAACAGCATCTCATATTTCATTGAGAGTTCACAGCGGCGGTCGATGATGGAGCCGACCGACGGGCGAGACGTCCCCGTGAAGTAAGGAAGTCGCTGCCAAGGGAAGGAACAAAGGAGGACCTGGCGTGGGGGGACCGCCCTGAAGAACAATAGACAATAGGTGCAGGAGGAGGCCATTCGGCCCTTCGAGTCAGCACCGCCATTCAATGTGATCATGGCTGATCATTCTCAATCAGTACCCCGTTCCTGCCTTCTCCCCATACCCCCTGACTCCGCTATCCTTAAGAGCTCTATCTAGCTCTCTCTTGAATGCATTCAGAGAATTAGCCTCCACTGCCTTCTGAGGCAGAGAATTCCACAGATTCACAACTCTGACTGAAAAAGTTTTTCCTCATCTCAGTTCTAAATGGCCTACCCCTTATTCTTAAACTGTGGCCCCTTGTTCTGGACTCCCCCAACATTGGGAACATGTTTCCTGCCTCTAACGTGTCCAATCCCTTAATAATCTTATACGTTTCGATAAGATCTCCTCTCATCCTTCTAAAATGGGGGGACCGCCGTGGGGGGGGGGGGGGGGGGGGCAAGAATGAAGGGGGAACTGGTGCAGGGATGGGGGCCAAGGTATGCAAGGATAGAAGTTCACTGTGACTTGTCTCATGTGACAATAAGGTTTTCATTCATTCATTCATTCAGGTGAGTGGAGAATCTGGAGGGAATTGACAAGAAGGTGGTTAGAACAGGAAATGTGATTAATGGGTAATTGATAGTTGGCATGGACTCTGGGCCGAAGAGCCACTAAATCTTTACTATAAAGGAACATACTCTAATGCAAGTTTTTTTTCAATTGATTCACAGGGTGACAACATTATTAATGTTATGGAGGGATGTGGGAGGAATTTCCTCTTTGGAACCTTTATTTCCGACCCCTTTCACCTTTACGAGAAACATTGACCAGTCAACTTCAACCTGCTGGTTAGAGTCACAGAGTGATACATTGTGGAAACAGGCCCTTCAGCCCAACTTGCCCACACTAGTCAACGTGCCCCATTTATACTAGTCCCACCTTTGGTGCATATCCCTCCGAACCTGTCCTATCCATGTACATCAGTCTTTGCAACAATCAGGTAGCTCTTGCATTGTGAAATTTGCAGCATAATTTATAACACTTACCACCAGAACTGATGGTCCCTGGAATAAGTGTGACGTTTCCTAAATCCGTGCCATTTGCTAAACTATTAACCAATTGTCTCACCACTTCTGATTCAGTGGGAAGTGGGGTGGTATTTCCATACTCTAGGGTACAGTTTGCGATAATGGATCCATTCCTAGAAAGGGTAAATTCATCTGGTTATACATCTTGAACTGTAATATCCAGTTTATTTCATATCCAGCAACGTTTTGAGAACCATGTTTAGACAGGAGTTTGGAACAAATGTTGAACTAGTCATAGATAGCCATAATCATACTGCACAGAAACAGGCCCTTCGGCCCAACCCGTCTGTGCTGACCAAGATGGCCCTCTCCCCATCAGAATTACCCCCTCCATCGACTCCTTTAAGTCCAGGCTCAAAACCTATTTCTACTCCCTAGCTTTTGAGGCCCTCTGAGGGGGTGCTGTGAACTGTTTATGTATGTGCTGTTATGTTTGTGTGCCATTGTATGTTCGTCCTTAGTACCTGAACTGATGTACAGCACTTTGGTCAATGTGGGTTGTTTTTAAATGTGCTATACAAATAAAATTGACTTGACTTGACTTGACATTTGCCCGCATTAGGCCTGTATCCCTCTAAACCTTTCCTAAGATAGATACAAAATTCTGGAGTAAATCTGGAGAAAAAAGGTGGGTGATGTTTCAGGTCGAGACCCTTCTTTAGAGTCTGTAGAAGGCTCTCGACCCGAAACATCACCCATCCATGTTCTCCAGAGATGCTGCTGAGTTACTCCAGCACATGGTGCTCTTTTATATATTAACCAGCATCTGCAGTTCCTTGTTTCTAAAGCCAGATCCAGAACCATCTTACCCCAAAGGTTCAAAGGACATATGTTACTCCAGCTTTTTGTGTCTCTGCATCTGCAGTTCCTTCCTACACATTTCGTCTATATTCATACCGCTGAGTTGTAAACTGAATGATGCCTGGATTAAGGAGTAATAGCTAAGCCAGGATCCCATTGACTTACAAATTTGAAAGAGAAAATTGGGTTGGATTGGACACACCCTCAGAAAACGCGCCACAAACATCACCCGGCAAGCCCTGAAATGGAACCCCCAAGGAAAAAGGAAAAGAGGTGGCCCCAGGAACAGCTGGAGAAGAGGGGTCCAGGCACAAATGTCTGGGAGTGGTTCAACTGGGGAGATCTCGAAAGACCGAGGAGCCAAGGGCTTAAGAAGAAGAAGAGCTGTAAGAAGAGATTAGGCAAACTTGGATTGTTTTCTCTGAAGCATCAGAGGCTGAGGGGAGGCCTGATAGAGGTTGATAAAATTCTGAGAGGCGTAGATAGGGTAGATGATATATTTTTTCCCAGCGTTGAAATGTCAAATACTAGAGGGCATGGCTTTAAGATGAGAGAGGGGGAAAGTTTAAAAGAGATATGGGAGGCAAGATTTTTACTCAGAGGGCAGTTTGTGCCTGGAACATACTGTGTGGGTGGTGGTGGAAGTAAATACGATAGCAATGTTAGAGGCATTAAGACAGAGACATATACAGGCTGGGAATAGATGGATTTACACCAATCAGCCAAAACATTATGTCTTGATGAGCCAAAACATTATGACCACCTGCCTAATATGCTGTTGGTCCTCCATGTGCAGCCCCATACGCAGCAGGGCGCGATCCAATGTTATTCACTTTGCCCGTCAGTGGTCATAATGTTTTGGCTGATCGGTGTATACCACGTGGAGGTAGTTGGGTTTACTTGGATGGACAACATAGTGGCCTTTTCCAGTGTGTGGGAAGGAAGTGCAGATGCTGGTTTAAACCGAAGATAGACACAAAACGCTGGAATAACTCAGCGGGACAGGCAGCATCTCTGGAGAGAAGGAATGGGTGATGTTTCGGGTCGAGCCCCTTCTTCAGACTGAAAGTCCTGTTCCTGTGTTGTACTGTGTTCTAGGGTATATTTTCTATTATCAACCTCTGTGGTCGAATGGCAGGACTCCAGCCATTAGTTGGTTCCATGCAGTGGACCTGAATTTTTTTCTATTTGCACTCCCTTTAGGTTGAGGTTAAAAAATGTTAAGTTGATTGACTACCCACAGCCAAGAGATGCAAATTGTTTATTCCTTACCTGAAATTATTGACTATTGCTCGAAGATAATTTGGGTCCGGTCTGTACACAGCATCAAGCTGCAAAAGAAATACATCTATGAGGATTCATTTGCAATCGTTTGATAAATAAACTGCAAAACTAAGAAATGTTAACCAAACTAACATTTTGAGTGGCCATATCACCGGCCATCGTGTACTGTCTCTCCGATGACTGGATAGCACGCAACAAAAGCTTTTCACTGTACCTCTGTACACAAGACAACAAACTAGACTGAACTTTTGTCAAAAGGCAAACAAATCAGAGTGGGAGCAGGGAGGATAATTTAAAGAGACAGGTGGCTTGACTTCCCAGCCACTTCCATTGCTTCTCCTACCCAAAGCATTTCATACATCAGTTTCAAAATCGGAACAAATAGGCACAGCAAGCAGTTAGCCACCACCTACAGTGTGTTACCCCACTCAGCTAGTTGTTCCACAGCCCTGCAGCTTAAAGCAGCGCATGCTAGACATGTTTTTTTCTCTGGAGAATTATACCTTAGAAATATAGAAACATAAAAACATAGATACATAGAAAATAGGTGCAGGAGAAGGCCATTTGGCCCATCGAGCCAGCATCGCCATGGCTGATTATCCAAAATCAGTACCCCATTCCTGCTTTCTCCCCCCATCCCTTGCTTCCGTTAGCCCGAAGAGCTAAATCTAACTCTCTCTTGAAAACATCCAGTGATTTGGCCTCCACTGCCTTCTGTGGCAGGGAATTCCACAGATTCACAACTCTCTGAGTGAAACAGTTTTTTCCTCATCTCAGTCCTAAATGACACACCACTTATTTGTAACTGTGGCCCCTGGTTCTGTAAGGTGTATACGATCATGAGAGGAATAGATAGGATTAATGCAGTCTTTTACCCAGTGGGGGAATTAAAAACCAGAGGACATAGGTTTAAGGTGAGAGGGGAAATTTAATAGGAACCTGAGGGGCAACTTTTTCACTCAGAGAGTATATGATACGATACGATACAATACAATACGATAGAACTTTATTTATCCCAGGAGGAAAATTGATTTGCCAACAGTCATGAAACACAAAATACACGAAACATGAAATCAAAATGATGAGTGGAAAGGATTGGGAGATGTACAAAAATTGGGGGGGTGATTCAGTCTACCCCACGACAGAAGGGGGAGGAGTTGTACAGTTTGATAGCCACAGGGAAGAAGGATCTCCTGTGGCGTCCTGTGCTGCATCTTGGTGGAACCAGTCTGTTGCTGAAGGTGCTCCTCAGGTTGACCAGAGTGTCATGGAGAGAGAGGGTGAGCTCTATTGTCCAGGATGCTCTGCAGTTTGAGGAGCATCCTCCCCTCCAAGACCCCCTCCCATGAATCCCAGATGGAACGAGCTGCCAGTGGAGGTAGTTGAGGGAGGTACAATAGCAACATATGAAAGACACTTGATAGACACAAAATGCTGGAGTAACTCAGCATATCTGACAGAAGGAATGGGAGGCGTTTCGAGTCGAGACTTTTCCTGACAGGTGCAAGTATAGGAAAGGTTATAAAGAATATGGGGTAAATATTGGAAAATGGGACTTGCTTCAATGGGACATATTGGTTAACATGAATGACTTGGTCTGTTTCCGTGCTACATGAGTCAGGAAGGTTTAAGTTCAAAGCACACAATAAAAATACGAGAACCTCTTTCTACTTGAATGACTTTATAGTAGAAGGTAATGTTTTTTTATTTGATGAGATGGCTCTCACTGAACTTAGGAAGTTGGCAGGACAGTTGAAAGGTGTCCCCTGGTGTTCCCTGGTATGATGTATATAGACCTTGTCATAAATTCCCCTTGTAAATAAGACAATTAAACATTTTTTACTCTCTTGACTCTTGAGGTCCATTTCAGGACGCTTAATATTACATGCAAAAGGTTTAAAGAGACGTGTATCACAGCAGATGTTGGTTTAAAAAGGAGACAGAAAGTGCTGGAATGACTTAGCAGTTCAGGTGGAATTTAGTTTAAGAAAAAAACTGTAGATGCTGGTTTAAATCGAAGGTAGACACAAAATGCTGGAGTAACTCCGCAGGTCAGGCAGCATCTCTGGAGAGAAAGAATGGGTGACGTTTTGGGTCTCGCCTCGAAACGTCGCCCATTCCTTCTCTCCAGAAATGCTGCCTGACCCATTGAGTTACTCCAGCATTTTGTGTCTATCTGGCTTTTAGTTTAGTTTAGTTTAGAGATACAGCGCGGAAACTGCCCCTTTGGCCCATCGATTCCGCGCCAAAGAGCAAACCCTGTAAACCATCACTATCCCACACGCTAGGAACAATGTTTACAAAAGCCAGTTAACCTACAAACCTGTACGTCTTTGGAGTGTGGGAGGATATTGGAGCACATGGAGAAAACCCACGCGATCACGGGGAGAACGTACAAACTCCGTACAGACAGCACCCGTAGTCTGGATTGAACCCGGGCCTCTGGCGCTGTGAGGCAGCAACTCTACCACTGCACCACCGCGCTGTCCTAGAATTTCGACAGAACGTGAATAAGTGATATTTTGGGTCGGGACAATGAGTTCGAAGAAGGGTCCCAATCTGAAACATTGCCTATTCATGTCTTTTGGAGAGGCTGCCTGACCTACTGAGTTACTCCTGCACTTTGTGTCATTCATCATCACTGAAGCATTTGCTCAGTCCTGTACAAGTATTAGACTCACGGAACATAAAGACAGGGAAGGAGGCCGTTCAGCCCAGCTGGCCCATGCTAGCAACCAGTGGGGCAAACCAGTCAACATCACTCAGCCAGTTCCCTTGCACAACATTTTCCCAAAATTGTACTCTGCATTTTTCCTTTGAAAGATTGAAATGGCTCTGTCTCTGTCAACGTGGCTTAAGATAGGAAAATCCACTCGGCAAATCTCCTTGGAGATTCAGAGATGCAACATTACTCTCCTGCACCTTCTCATACTTAAAGCACACTAAAAGAAAATATGCCATTAAACATATCTACAGTAATACTTAGGCTGTATTCCTTACTAAATGAGAAAATGATAAAGAACGCACCAAAACCTGTCAGCGACCTCCTCTGGCAGCTAGATCCATATGGGGTCCATGGGAGGTGGTCTTGGAGGGGAGGATGCTCCTCAAAGCATCTCCTGCAGAGCATCCTGGACAATACAACTCACCCCCTCCGTGACACACTGGTCAACCTGAGGAGCACCTTCAGCAACAGACTGGTCCCACCAAGATGCAGCACAGAACGCCACAGGAGATCCTTCTTCCCTGTGGCTATCAAATTCCTCCCCCTTCTGTCGTGGGGTAGACTGACTCTCCACCCCCCCCCCCCCCCCCACCCTCCAACCTTCCCCCTCCCCCATCCCCAATCTTTGCACATCCCCCATCCTTTCTGCTCGTCACTTTAATTTCATGTTTCATGTATTTTGTGTTTCTATGACTGTCTGCAGATCAATTTCCCTCCTGGGATAAATGAAGTTCTAAGGCATTGTTTCGTAAAAACAATAGGATCAACGAGAGATTAATAAATAGATCAACACAGAATAAGGGAACTTACCCCAGTTGTAATACTGGCAGCCAAGGATCGGAAGTTGCGGGAACTTCGATTATTTAAGCTTGGTTCAAAATTACCAACAACACTGAAAGAGAGTGGGACATTAGCTACAACCCGATTTTGCGTGGTTGTAGTTGGTGATTCTGTTGTACTGGCAGTTGTTGGTCCAGATGTAGTTGGTAATTCAGTTGTACTGGAGAATTGTGATTGTGCGGAACCTGGTGGTACAATGTTGAATGAGGAAAACAACATTATTAGTTCATAATTTTTGTCTTTTGGAAAGTTCATTTTAATCTTCCCTCTGACATTAATACTTGCATCATCCCACGACCCACAATTTTCTGCTCTATTTGTGTCCTGTTAGGTCCAGTTTCTGTACCTTCACGTCCTTTTGAGACTGATATCTGAGTATTATTGCACTATCTATGTCAGGTGAAACTAGGACTCTGGACTCCAGTAGCATGTCACACATTAAGCCTGGGTACCAGGCTTGCATTACTGGAATTCTGTTTCTTTGGCATATCTGCCTTTGGTGCAGTTACATTAGACATTTGTGGGCGGCACGGTGGCGCAACGGTAGTGTTGTTGCCTTACAGCTTTTACAGCGCCGGAGACCCAGGTTCAATCCCAATTTCGGGTGCTGTCCGTACAGAGTTTGTACGTTCTCCCCTTGACCTGCTTGCGTTTTCTCTGAGATCTTCGGTTTCATCCCACACTCCAAAGGCGTGCAGGTTTCTAGGTTAATTGGCTTGGTATAAATGTAAATTGTCCCTAGTGTGTGTAGGATAGTGTAGTGTGCGGGGGTCGCTGGTTGGTACGGACTCGGTGGGCCGAAGGGCCTGTACATCTAAAACTAAAAAACTAAAGACGGACAGTTACAATGGGTTGGGAATAGTCTTTGCCCCAAGGTTCTTGGTGTAGTAAATGCTGGAGTAACTCAGCAGGTCAGGCAGCATCTCGGGAGAGAAGGAATGGGTGACGTTTCAGGTCGAGACCCTTCTTCAGACTGAATATATATATATATATATACACACACACACACACACACATATATATATACATATATATATGTATGTATATATATATATATATATATATATATAATGGCTTCCGACCACTGAGCCTTACCCAATGTGTTCCATTCCCCCAGGGAAGCTTTGCATAGCATTTGTCACGTTAATTTTCCACATTATACTGATACTTAATTTTTGGACGTTATTTAGACTAAACACTTTAACTCCCCCTTCCATTCCCACACTGACATTCCTATCCTGGGCCTCCTCCACTGTCAGAGGCACAACGCAAATTAACATAGAAACATAGAAAATAGGTGCAGGAGGAGGCCATTTGGCCCTTCGAGCCAGCACAGCCATTCAACATGATCATGGCCGATCACCCAGAATCATTTGAGGAACAGCATCTCATATTTCATTGAGAGGTCACAGCGGCGGTCGATGATGGAGCCGACCGACGGGCGAGACGTCCCCGTGAAGTAAGGAAGTCGCTGCCAAGGGAAGGAACAAAGGAGGACCTGGCGTGGGGGGACCGCCCTGAAGAACAATAGACAATAGGTGCAGGAGGAGGCCATTCGGCCCTTCGAGTCAGCACCGCCATTCAATGTGATCATGGCTGATCATTCTCAATCAGTACCCCGTTCCTGCCTTCTCCCCATAACCCCTGACTCCGCTATCCTTAAGAGCTCTATCTAGCTCTCTCTTGAATGCATTCAGAGAATTGGCCTCCACTGCCTTCTGAGGCAGAGAATTCCACAGATTCACAACTCTGACTGAAAAAGTTTTTCCTCATCTCAGTTCTAAATGGCCTACCCCTTATTCTTAAACTGTGGCCCCTTGTTCTGGACTCCCCCAACATTGGGAACATGTTTCCTGCCTCTAACGTGTCCAATCCCTTAATAATCTTATACGTTTCGATAAGATCTCCTCTCATCCTTCTAAAATGGGGGGACCGCCGTGGGGGGGGGGGGGGGGGGCAAGAACGAAGGGGGAACTGGTGCAGGGATGGGGGCCAAGGTATGCAAGGATAGAAGTTCACTGTGACTTGTCTCATGTGATGATAAGGTTTTCATTCATTCATTCATTCAGGTGAGTGGAGAATCTGGAGGGAATTGACAAGAAGGTGGTTAGAACAGAAAATGTGATTAATGGGTAATTGATAGTTGGCATGGACTCTGGGCCGAAGAGCCACTAAATCTTTACTATAAAGGAACATACTCTAATGCAAGTTTTTTTTCAATTGATTCACAGGGTGACAACATTATTAATGTTATGGAGGGATGTGGGAGGAATTTCCTCTTTGGAACCTTTATTTCCGACCCCTTTCACCTTTACGAGAAACATTGACCAGTCAACTTCAACCTGCTGGTTAGAGTCACAGAGTGATACATTGTGGAAACAGGCCCTTCAGCCCAACTTGCCCACACTAGTCAACGTGCCCCATTTATACTAGTCCCACCTTTGGTGCATATCCCTCCGAACCTGTCCTATCCATGTACATCAGTCTTTGCAACAATCAGGTAGCTCTTGCATTGTGAAATTTGCAGCATAATTTATAACACTTACCACCAGAACTGATGGTCCCTGGAATAAGTGTGACGTTTCCTAAATCCGTGCCATTTGCTAAACTATTAACCAATTGTCTCACCACTTCTGACCCAGTGGGAAGTGGGGTGGTATTTCCATACTCTAGGGTACAGTTTGCGATAATGGATCCATTCCTAGAAAGGGTAAATTCATCTGGTTATACATCTTGAACTGTAATATCCAGTTTATTTCATATCCAGCAACGTTTTGAGAACCATGTTTAGACAGGAGTTTGGAACAAATGTTGAACTAGTCATAGATAGCCATAATCATACTGCACAGAAACAGGCCCTTCGGCCCAACCCGTCTGTGCTGACCAAGATGGCCCTCTCCCCATCAGAATTACCCCCTCCATCGACTCCTTTAAGTCCAGGCTCAAAACCTATTTCTACTCCCTAGCTTTTGAGGCCCTCTGAGGGGGTGCTGTGAACTGTTTATGTATGTGCTGTTATGTTTGTGTGCCATTGTATGTTCGTCCTTAGTACCTGAACTGATGTACAGCACTTTGGTCAATGTGGGTTGTTTTTAAATGTGCTATACAAATAAAATTGACTTGACTTGACTTGACATTTGCCCGCATTAGGCCTGTATCCCTCTAAACCTTTCCTAAGATAGATACAAAATTCTGGAGTAAATCTGGAGAAAAAAGGTGGGTGATGTTTCAGGTCGAGACCCTTCTTTAGAGTCTGTAGAAGGCTCTCGACCCGAAACATCACCCATCCATGTTCTCCAGAGATGCTGCTGAGTTACTCCAGCACATGGTGCTCTTTTATATATTAACCAGCATCTGCAGTTCCTTGTTTCTAAAGCCAGATCCAGAACCATCTTACCCCAAAGGTTCAAAGGACATATGTTACTCCAGCTTTTTGTGTCTCTGCATCTGCAGTTCCTTCCTACACATTTCGTCTATATTCATACCGCTGAGTTGTAAACTGAATGATGCCTGGATTAAGGAGTAATAGCTAAGCCAGGATCCCATTGACTTACAAATTTGAAAGAGAAAATTGGGTTGGATTGGACACACCCTCAGAAAACGCGCCACAAACATCACCCGGCAAGCCCTGAAATGGAACCCCCAAGGAAAAAGGAAAAGAGGTGGCCCCAGGAACAGCTGGAGAAGAGGGGTCCAGGCACAAATGTCTGGGAGTGGTTCAACTGGGGAGATCTCGAAAGACCGAGGAGCCAAGGGCTTAAGAAGAAGAAGAGCTGTAAGAAGAGATTAGGCAAACTTGGATTGTTTTCTCTGAAGCATCAGAGGCTGAGGGGAGGCCTGATAGAGGTTGATAAAATTCTGAGAGGCGTAGATAGGGTAGATGATATATTTTTTCCCAGCGTTGAAATGTCAAATACTAGAGGGCATGGCTTTAAGATGAGAGAGGGGGAAAGTTTAAAAGAGATATGGGAGGCAAGATTTTTACTCAGAGGGCAGTTTGTGCCTGGAACATACTGTGTGGGTGGTGGTGGAAGTAAATACGATAGCAATGTTAGAGGCATTAAGACAGAGACATATACAGGCTGGGAATAGATGGATTTACACCAATCAGCCAAAACATTATGTCTTGATGAGCCAAAACATTATGACCACCTGCCTAATATGCTGTTGGTCCTCCATGTGCAGCCCCATACGCAGCAGGGCGCGATCCAATGTTATTCACTTTGCCCGTCAGTGGTCATAATGTTTTGGCTGATCGGTGTATACCACGTGGAGGTAGTTGGGTTTACTTGGATGGACAACATAGTGGCCTTTTCCAGTGTGTGGGAAGGAAGTGCAGATGCTGGTTTAAACCGAAGATAGACACAAAACGCTGGAATAACTCAGCGGGACAGGCAGCATCTCTGGAGAGAAGGAATGGGTGATGTTTCGGGTCGAGCCCCTTCTTCAGACTGAAAGTCCTGTTCCTGTGTTGTACTGTGTTCTAGGGTATATTTTCTATTATCAACCTCTGTGGTCGAATGGCAGGACTCCAGCCATTAGTTGGTTCCATGCAGTGGACCTGAATTTTTTTCTATTTGCACTCCCTTTAGGTTGAGGTTAAAAAATGTTAAGTTGATTGACTACCCACAGCCAAGAGATGCAAATTGTTTATTCCTTACCTGAAATTATTGACTATTGCTCGAAGATAATTTGGGTCCGGTCTGTACACAGCATCAAGCTGCAAAAGAAATACATCTATGAGGATTCATTTGCAATCGTTTGATAAATAAACTGCAAAACTAAGAAATGTTAACCAAACTAACATTTTGAGTGGCCATATCACCGGCCATCGTGTACTGTCTCTCCGATGACTGGATAGCACGCAACAAAAGCTTTTCACTGTACCTCTGTACACAAGACAACAAACTAGACTGAACTTTTGTCAAAAGGCAAACAAATCAGAGTGGGAGCAGGGAGGATAATTTAAAGAGACAGGTGGCTTGACTTCCCAGCCACTTCCATTGCTTCTCCTACCCAAAGCATTTCATACATCAGTTTCAAAATCGGAACAAATAGGCACAGCAAGCAGTTAGCCACCACCTACAGTGTGTTACCCCACTCAGCTAGTTGTTCCACAGCCCTGCAGCTTAAAGCAGCGCATGCTAGACATGTTTTTTTCTCTGGAGAATTATACCTTAGAAATATAGAAACATAAAAACATAGATACATAGAAAATAGGTGCAGGAGAAGGCCATTTGGCCCATCGAGCCAGCATCGCCATGGCTGATTATCCAAAATCAGTACCCCATTCCTGCTTTCTCCCCCCATCCCTTGCTTCCGTTAGCCCGAAGAGCTAAATCTAACTCTCTCTTGAAAACATCCAGTGATTTGGCCTCCACTGCCTTCTGTGGCAGGGAATTCCACAGATTCACAACTCTCTGAGTGAAACAGTTTTTTCCTCATCTCAGTCCTAAATGACACACCACTTATTTGTAACTGTGGCCCCTGGTTCTGTAAGGTGTATACGATCATGAGAGGAATAGATAGGATTAATGCAGTCTTTTACCCAGTGGGGGAATTAAAAACCAGAGGACATAGGTTTAAGGTGAGAGGGGAAATTTAATAGGAACCTGAGGGGCAACTTTTTCACTCAGAGAGTATATGATACGATACGATACAATACAATACGATAGAACTTTATTTATCCCAGGAGGAAAATTGATTTGCCAACAGTCATGAAACACAAAATACACGAAACATGAAATCAAAATGATGAGTGGAAAGGATTGGGAGATGTACAAAAATTGGGGGGGTGATTCAGTCTACCCCACGACAGAAGGGGGAGGAGTTGTACAGTTTGATAGCCACAGGGAAGAAGGATCTCCTGTGGCGTCCTGTGCTGCATCTTGGTGGAACCAGTCTGTTGCTGAAGGTGCTCCTCAGGTTGACCAGAGTGTCATGGAGAGAGAGGGTGAGCTCTATTGTCCAGGATGCTCTGCAGTTTGAGGAGCATCCTCCCCTCCAAGACCCCCTCCCATGAATCCCAGATGGAACGAGCTGCCAGTGGAGGTAGTTGAGGGAGGTACAATAGCAACATATGAAAGACACTTGATAGACACAAAATGCTGGAGTAACTCAGCATATCTGACAGAAGGAATGGGAGGCGTTTCGAGTCGAGACTTTTCCTGACAGGTGCAAGTATAGGAAAGGTTATAAAGAATATGGGGTAAATATTGGAAAATGGGACTTGCTTCAATGGGACATATTGGTTAACATGAATGACTTGGTCTGTTTCCGTGCTACATGAGTCAGGAAGGTTTAAGTTCAAAGCACACAATAAAAATACGAGAACCTCTTTCTACTTGAATGACTTTATAGTAGAAGGTAATGTTTTTTTATTTGATGAGATGGCTCTCACTGAACTTAGGAAGTTGGCAGGACAGTTGAAAGGTGTCCCCTGGTGTTCCCTGGTATGATGTATATAGACCTTGTCATAAATTCCCCTTGTAAATAAGACAATTAAACATTTTTTACTCTCTTGACTCTTGAGGTCCATTTCAGGACGCTTAATATTACATGCAAAAGGTTTAAAGAGACGTGTATCACAGCAGATGTTGGTTTAAAAAGGAGACAGAAAGTGCTGGAATGACTTAGCAGTTCAGGTGGAATTTAGTTTAAGAAAAAAACTGTAGATGCTGGTTTAAATCGAAGGTAGACACAAAATGCTGGAGTAACTCCGCAGGTCAGGCAGCATCTCTGGAGAGAAAGAATGGGTGACGTTTTGGGTCTCGCCTCGAAACGTCGCCCATTCCTTCTCTCCAGAAATGCTGCCTGACCCATTGAGTTACTCCAGCATTTTGTGTCTATCTGGCTTTTAGTTTAGTTTAGTTTAGAGATACAGCGCGGAAACTGCCCCTTTGGCCCATCGATTCCGCGCCAAAGAGCAAACCCTGTCCCACTATCCCACACGCTAGGAACAATGTTTACAAAAGCCAGTTAACCTACAAACCTGTACGTCTTTGGAGTGTGGGAGTGTGGGAGGATATTGGAGCACATGGAGAAAACCCACGCGATCACGGGGAGAACGTACAAACTCCGTACAGACAGCACCCGTAGTCTGGATTGAACCCGGGCCTCTGGCGCTGTGAGGCAGCAACTCTACCACTGCACCACCGCGCTGTCCTAGAATTTCGACAGAACGTGAATAAGTGATATTTTGGGTCGGGACAATGAGTTCGAAGAAGGGTCCCAATCTGAAACATTGCCTATTCATGTCTTTTGGAGAGGCTGCCTGACCTACTGAGTTACTCCTGCACTTTGTGTCATTCATCATCACTGAAGCATTTGCTCAGTCCTGTACAAGTATTAGACTCACGGAACATAAAGACAGGGAAGGAGGCCGTTCAGCCCAGCTGGCCCATGCTAGCAACCAGTGGGGCAAACCAGTCAACATCACTCAGCCAGTTCCCTTGCACAACATTTTCCCAAAATTGTACTCTGCATTTTTCCTTTGAAAGATTGAAATGGCTCTGTCTCTGTCAACGTGGCTTAAGATAGGAAAATCCACTCGGCAAATCTCCTTGGAGATTCAGAGATGCAACATTACTCTCCTGCACCTTCTCATACTTAAAGCCCACTAAAAGAAAATATGCCATTAAACATATCTACAGTAATACTTAGGCTGTATTCCTTACTAAATGAGAAAATGATAAAGAACGCACCAAAACCTGTCAGCGACCTCCTCTGGCAGCTAGATCCATATGGGGTCCATGGGAGGTGGTCTTGGAGGGGAGGATGCTCCTCAAAGCATCTCCTGCAGAGCATCCTGGACAATACAGCTCACCCCCTCCGTGACACACTGGTCAACCTGAGGAGCACCTTCAGCAACAGACTGGTCCCACCAAGATGCAGCACAGAACGCCACAGGAGATCCTTCTTCCCTGTGGCTATCAAATTCCTCCCCCTTCTGTCGTGGGGTAGACTGACTCTCCCCCCCCCACCCCCCACCCTCCAACCTTCCCCCTCCCCCATCCCCAATCTTTGCACATCCCCCATCCTTTCTGCTCGTCACTTTAATTTCATGTTTCATGTATTTTGTGTTTCTATGACTGTCTGCAGATCAATTTCCCTTCTGGGATAAATGAAGTTCTAAGGCATTGTTTCGTAAAAACAATAGGATCAACGAGAGATTAATAAATAGATCAACACAGAATAAGGGAACTTACCCCAGTTGTAATATGGGCAGCCAAGGATCGGAAGTTGCAGGAACTTCGATTATTTAAGCTTGGTTCAAAATCACCAACAACACTGAAAGAGAGTGGGACATTAGCTACAACCCGATTTTGCGTGGTTGTAGTTGGTGATTCTGTTGTACTGGCAGTTGTTGGTCCAGATGTAGTTGGTAATTCAGTTGTACTGGAGAATTGTGATTGTGCGGAATCTGGTGGTACAATGTTGAATGAGGAAAACAACATTATTAGTTCATAATTTTTGTCTTTTGGAAAGTTCATTTTAATCTTCCCTCTGACATTAATACTTGCATCATCCCACGACCCACAATTTTCTGCTCTATTTGTGTCCTGTTAGGTCCAGTTTCTGTACCTTCACGTCCTTTTGAGACTGATATCTGAGTATTATTGCACTATCTATGTCAGGTGAAACTAGGACTCTGGACTCCAGTAGCATGTCACACATTAAGCCTGGGTACCAGGCTTGCATTACTGGAATTCTGTTTCTTTGGCATATCTGCCTTTGGTGCAGTTACATTAGACATTTGTGGGCGGCACGGTGGCGCAACGGTAGTGTTGTTGCCTTACAGCTTTTACAGCGCCGGAGACCCAGGTTCAATCCCAATTTCGGGTGCTGTCCGTACAGAGTTTGTACGTTCTCCCCTTGACCTGCTTGCGTTTTCTCTGAGATCTTCGGTTTCATCCCACACTCCAAAGGCGTGCAGGTTTCTAGGTTAATTGGCTTGGTATAAATGTAAATTGTCCCTAGTGTGTGTAGGATAGTGTAGTGTGCGGGGGTCGCTGGTTGGTACGGACTCGGTGGGCCGAAGGGCCTGTACATCTAAAACTAAAAAACTAAAGACGGACAGTTACAATGGGTTGGGAATAGTCTTTGCCCCAAGGTTCTTGGTGTAGTAAATGCTGGAGTAACTCAGCAGGTCAGGCAGCATCTCGGGAGAGAAGGAATGGGTGACGTTTCAGGTCGAGACCCTTCTTCAGACTGAATATATATATATATATATACACACACACACACACACATATATATATACATATATATATGTATGTATATATATATATATATATATATATATAATGGCTTCCGACCACTGAGCCTTACCCAATGTGTTCCATTCCCCCAGGGAAGCTTTGCATAGCATTTGTCACGTTAATTTTCCACATTATACTGATACTTAATTTTTGGACGTTATTTAGACTAAACACTTTAACTCCCCCTTCCATTCCCACACTGACATTCCTATCCTGGGCCTCCTCCACTGTCAGAGGCACAACGCAAATTAACATAGAAACATAGAAAATAGGTGCAGGAGGAGGCCATTTGGCCCTTCGAGCCAGCACAGCCATTCAACATGATCATGGCCGATCACCCAGAATCATTTGAGGAACAGCATCTCATATTTCATTGAGAGGTCACAGCGGCGGTCGATGATGGAGCCGACCGACGGGCGAGACGTCCCCGTGAAGTAAGGAAGTCGCTGCCAAGGGAAGGAACAAAGGAGGACCTGGCGTGGGGGGACCGCCCTGAAGAACAATAGACAATAGGTGCAGGAGGAGGCCATTCGGCCCTTCGAGTCAGCACCGCCATTCAATGTGATCATGGCTGATCATTCTCAATCAGTACCCCGTTCCTGCCTTCTCCCCATAACCCCTGACTCCGCTATCCTTAAGAGCTCTATCTAGCTCTCTCTTGAATGCATTCAGAGAATTGGCCTCCACTGCCTTCTGAGGCAGAGAATTCCACAGATTCACAACTCTGACTGAAAAAGTTTTTCCTCATCTCAGTTCTAAATGGCCTACCCCTTATTCTTAAACTGTGGCCCCTTGTTCTGGACTCCCCCAACATTGGGAACATGTTTCCTGCCTCTAACGTGTCCAATCCCTTAATAATCTTATACGTTTCGATAAGATCTCCTCTCATCCTTCTAAAATGGGGGGACCGCCGTGGGGGGGGGGGGGGGGGGGCAAGAACGAAGGGGGAACTGGTGCAGGGATGGGGGCCAAGGTATGCAAGGATAGAAGTTCACTGTGACTTGTCTCATGTGATGATAAGGTTTTCATTCATTCATTCATTCAGGTGAGTGGAGAATCTGGAGGGAATTGACAAGAAGGTGGTTAGAACAGAAAATGTGATTAATGGGTAATTGATAGTTGGCATGGACTCTGGGCCGAAGAGCCACTAAATCTTTACTATAAAGGAACATACTCTAATGCAAGTTTTTTTTCAATTGATTCACAGGGTGACAACATTATTAATGTTATGGAGGGATGTGGGAGGAATTTCCTCTTTGGAACCTTTATTTCCGACCCCTTTCACCTTTACGAGAAACATTGACCAGTCAACTTCAACCTGCTGGTTAGAGTCACAGAGTGATACATTGTGGAAACAGGCCCTTCAGCCCAACTTGCCCACACTAGTCAACGTGCCCCATTTATACTAGTCCCACCTTTGGTGCATATCCCTCCGAACCTGTCCTATCCATGTACATCAGTCTTTGCAACAATCAGGTAGCTCTTGCATTGTGAAATTTGCAGCATAATTTATAACACTTACCACCAGAACTGATGGTCCCTGGAATAAGTGTGACGTTTCCTAAATCCGTGCCATTTGCTAAACTATTAACCAATTGTCTCACCACTTCTGACCCAGTGGGAAGTGGGGTGGTATTTCCATACTCTAGGGTACAGTTTGCGATAATGGATCCATTCCTAGAAAGGGTAAATTCATCTGGTTATACATCTTGAACTGTAATATCCAGTTTATTTCATATCCAGCAACGTTTTGAGAACCATGTTTAGACAGGAGTTTGGAACAAATGTTGAACTAGTCATAGATAGCCATAATCATACTGCACAGAAACAGGCCCTTCGGCCCAACCCGTCTGTGCTGACCAAGATGGCCCTCTCCCCATCAGAATTACCCCCTCCATCGACTCCTTTAAGTCCAGGCTCAAAACCTATTTCTACTCCCTAGCTTTTGAGGCCCTCTGAGGGGGTGCTGTGAACTGTTTATGTATGTGCTGTTATGTTTGTGTGCCATTGTATGTTCGTCCTTAGTACCTGAACTGATGTACAGCACTTTGGTCAATGTGGGTTGTTTTTAAATGTGCTATACAAATAAAATTGACTTGACTTGACTTGACATTTGCCCGCATTAGGCCTGTATCCCTCTAAACCTTTCCTAAGATAGATACAAAATTCTGGAGTAAATCTGGAGAAAAAAGGTGGGTGATGTTTCAGGTCGAGACCCTTCTTTAGAGTCTGTAGAAGGCTCTCGACCCGAAACATCACCCATCCATGTTCTCCAGAGATGCTGCTGAGTTACTCCAGCACATGGTGCTCTTTTATATATTAACCAGCATCTGCAGTTCCTTGTTTCTAAAGCCAGATCCAGAACCATCTTACCCCAAAGGTTCAAAGGACATATGTTACTCCAGCTTTTTGTGTCTCTGCATCTGCAGTTCCTTCCTACACATTTCGTCTATATTCATACCGCTGAGTTGTAAACTGAATGATGCCTGGATTAAGGAGTAATAGCTAAGCCAGGATCCCATTGACTTACAAATTTGAAAGAGAAAATTGGGTTGGATTGGACACACCCTCAGAAAACGCGCCACAAACATCACCCGGCAAGCCCTGAAATGGAACCCCCAAGGAAAAAGGAAAAGAGGTGGCCCCAGGAACAGCTGGAGAAGAGGGGTCCAGGCACAAATGTCTGGGAGTGGTTCAACTGGGGAGATCTCGAAAGACCGAGGAGCCAAGGGCTTAAGAAGAAGAAGAGCTGTAAGAAGAGATTAGGCAAACTTGGATTGTTTTCTCTGAAGCATCAGAGGCTGAGGGGAGGCCTGATAGAGGTTGATAAAATTCTGAGAGGCGTAGATAGGGTAGATGATATATTTTTTCCCAGCGTTGAAATGTCAAATACTAGAGGGCATGGCTTTAAGATGAGAGAGGGGGAAAGTTTAAAAGAGATATGGGAGGCAAGATTTTTACTCAGAGGGCAGTTTGTGCCTGGAACATACTGTGTGGGTGGTGGTGGAAGTAAATACGATAGCAATGTTAGAGGCATTAAGACAGAGACATATACAGGCTGGGAATAGATGGATTTACACCAATCAGCCAAAACATTATGTCTTGATGAGCCAAAACATTATGACCACCTGCCTAATATGCTGTTGGTCCTCCATGTGCAGCCCCATACGCAGCAGGGCGCGATCCAATGTTATTCACTTTGCCCGTCAGTGGTCATAATGTTTTGGCTGATCGGTGTATACCACGTGGAGGTAGTTGGGTTTACTTGGATGGACAACATAGTGGCCTTTTCCAGTGTGTGGGAAGGAAGTGCAGATGCTGGTTTAAACCGAAGATAGACACAAAACGCTGGAATAACTCAGCGGGACAGGCAGCATCTCTGGAGAGAAGGAATGGGTGATGTTTCGGGTCGAGCCCCTTCTTCAGACTGAAAGTCCTGTTCCTGTGTTGTACTGTGTTCTAGGGTATATTTTCTATTATCAACCTCTGTGGTCGAATGGCAGGACTCCAGCCATTAGTTGGTTCCATGCAGTGGACCTGAATTTTTTTCTATTTGCACTCCCTTTAGGTTGAGGTTAAAAAATGTTAAGTTGATTGACTACCCACAGCCAAGAGATGCAAATTGTTTATTCCTTACCTGAAATTATTGACTATTGCTCGAAGATAATTTGGGTCCGGTCTGTACACAGCATCAAGCTGCAAAAGAAATACATCTATGAGGATTCATTTGCAATCGTTTGATAAATAAACTGCAAAACTAAGAAATGTTAACCAAACTAACATTTTGAGTGGCCATATCACCGGCCATCGTGTACTGTCTCTCCGATGACTGGATAGCACGCAACAAAAGCTTTTCACTGTACCTCTGTACACAAGACAACAAACTAGACTGAACTTTTGTCAAAAGGCAAACAAATCAGAGTGGGAGCAGGGAGGATAATTTAAAGAGACAGGTGGCTTGACTTCCCAGCCACTTCCATTGCTTCTCCTACCCAAAGCATTTCATACATCAGTTTCAAAATCGGAACAAATAGGCACAGCAAGCAGTTAGCCACCACCTACAGTGTGTTACCCCACTCAGCTAGTTGTTCCACAGCCCTGCAGCTTAAAGCAGCGCATGCTAGACATGTTTTTTTCTCTGGAGAATTATACCTTAGAAATATAGAAACATAAAAACATAGATACATAGAAAATAGGTGCAGGAGAAGGCCATTTGGCCCATCGAGCCAGCATCGCCATGGCTGATTATCCAAAATCAGTACCCCATTCCTGCTTTCTCCCCCCATCCCTTGCTTCCGTTAGCCCGAAGAGCTAAATCTAACTCTCTCTTGAAAACATCCAGTGATTTGGCCTCCACTGCCTTCTGTGGCAGGGAATTCCACAGATTCACAACTCTCTGAGTGAAACAGTTTTTTCCTCATCTCAGTCCTAAATGACACACCACTTATTTGTAACTGTGGCCCCTGGTTCTGTAAGGTGTATACGATCATGAGAGGAATAGATAGGATTAATGCAGTCTTTTACCCAGTGGGGGAATTAAAAACCAGAGGACATAGGTTTAAGGTGAGAGGGGAAATTTAATAGGAACCTGAGGGGCAACTTTTTCACTCAGAGAGTATATGATACGATACGATACAATACAATACGATAGAACTTTATTTATCCCAGGAGGAAAATTGATTTGCCAACAGTCATGAAACACAAAATACACGAAACATGAAATCAAAATGATGAGTGGAAAGGATTGGGAGATGTACAAAAATTGGGGGGGTGATTCAGTCTACCCCACGACAGAAGGGGGAGGAGTTGTACAGTTTGATAGCCACAGGGAAGAAGGATCTCCTGTGGCGTCCTGTGCTGCATCTTGGTGGAACCAGTCTGTTGCTGAAGGTGCTCCTCAGGTTGACCAGAGTGTCATGGAGAGAGAGGGTGAGCTCTATTGTCCAGGATGCTCTGCAGTTTGAGGAGCATCCTCCCCTCCAAGACCCCCTCCCATGAATCCCAGATGGAACGAGCTGCCAGTGGAGGTAGTTGAGGGAGGTACAATAGCAACATATGAAAGACACTTGATAGACACAAAATGCTGGAGTAACTCAGCATATCTGACAGAAGGAATGGGAGGCGTTTCGAGTCGAGACTTTTCCTGACAGGTGCAAGTATAGGAAAGGTTATAAAGAATATGGGGTAAATATTGGAAAATGGGACTTGCTTCAATGGGACATATTGGTTAACATGAATGACTTGGTCAGTTTCCGTGCTACATGAGTCAGGAAGGTTTAAGTTCAAAGCACACAATAAAAATACGAGAACCTCTTTCTACTTGAATGACTTTATAGTAGAAGGTAATGTTTTTTTATTTGATGAGATGGCTCTCACTGAACTTAGGAAGTTGGCAGGACAGTTGAAAGGTGTCCCCTGGTGTTCCCTGGTATGATGTATATAGACCTTGTCATAAATTCCCCTTGTAAATAAGACAATTAAACATTTTTTACTCTCTTGACTCTTGAGGTCCATTTCAGGACGCTTAATATTACATGCAAAAGGTTTAAAGAGACGTGTATCACAGCAGATGTTGGTTTAAAAAGGAGACAGAAAGTGCTGGAATGACTTAGCAGTTCAGGTGGAATTTAGTTTAAGAAAAAAACTGTAGATGCTGGTTTAAATCGAAGGTAGACACAAAATGCTGGAGTAACTCCGCAGGTCAGGCAGCATCTCTGGAGAGAAAGAATGGGTGACGTTTTGGGTCTCGCCTCGAAACGTCGCCCATTCCTTCTCTCCAGAAATGCTGCCTGACCCATTGAGTTACTCCAGCATTTTGTGTCTATCTGGCTTTTAGTTTAGTTTAGTTTAGAGATACAGCGCGGAAACTGCCCCTTTGGCCCATCGATTCCGCGCCAAAGAGCAAACCCTGTAAACCATCACTATCCCACACGCTAGGAACAATGTTTACAAAAGCCAGTTAACCTACAAACCTGTACGTCTTTGGAGTGTGGGAGGATATTGGAGCACATGGAGAAAACCCACGCGATCACGGGGAGAACGTACAAACTCCGTACAGACAGCACCCGTAGTCTGGATTGAACCCGGGCCTCTGGCGCTGTGAGGCAGCAACTCTACCACTGCACCACCGCGCTGTCCTAGAATTTCGACAGAACGTGAATAAGTGATATTTTGGGTCGGGACAATGAGTTCGAAGAAGGGTCCCAATCTGAAACATTGCCTATTCATGTCTTTTGGAGAGGCTGCCTGACCTACTGAGTTACTCCTGCACTTTGTGTCATTCATCATCACTGAAGCATTTGCTCAGTCCTGTACAAGTATTAGACTCACGGAACATAAAGACAGGGAAGGAGGCCGTTCAGCCCAGCTGGCCCATGCTAGCAACCAGTGGGGCAAACCAGTCAACATCACTCAGCCAGTTCCCTTGCACAACATTTTCCCAAAATTGTACTCTGCATTTTTCCTTTGAAAGATTGAAATGGCTCTGTCTCTGTCAACGTGGCTTAAGATAGGAAAATCCACTCGGCAAATCTCCTTGGAGATTCAGAGATGCAACATTACTCTCCTGCACCTTCTCATACTTAAAGCCCACTAAAAGAAAATATGCCATTAAACATATCTACAGTAATACTTAGGCTGTATTCCTTACTAAATGAGAAAATGATAAAGAACGCACCAAAACCTGTCAGCGACCTCCTCTGGCAGCTAGATCCATATGGGGTCCATGGGAGGTGGTCTTGGAGGGGAGGATGCTCCTCAAAGCATCTCCTGCAGAGCATCCTGGACAATACAGCTCACCCCCTCCGTGACACACTGGTCAACCTGAGGAGCACCTTCAGCAACAGACTGGTCCCACCAAGATGCAGCACAGAACGCCACAGGAGATCCTTCTTCCCTGTGGCTATCAAATTCCTCCCCCTTCTGTCGTGGGGTAGACTGACTCTCCCCCCCCCACCCCCCACCCTCCAACCTTCCCCCTCCCCCATCCCCAATCTTTGCACATCCCCCATCCTTTCTGCTCGTCACTTTAATTTCATGTTTCATGTATTTTGTGTTTCTATGACTGTCTGCAGATCAATTTCCCTTCTGGGATAAATGAAGTTCTAAGGCATTGTTTCGTAAAAACAATAGGATCAACGAGAGATTAATAAATAGATCAACACAGAATAAGGGAACTTACCCCAGTTGTAATATGGGCAGCCAAGGATCGGAAGTTGCAGGAACTTCGATTATTTAAGCTTGGTTCAAAATCACCAACAACACTGAAAGAGAGTGGGACATTAGCTACAACCCGATTTTGCGTGGTTGTAGTTGGTGATTCTGTTGTACTGGCAGTTGTTGGTCCAGATGTAGTTGGTAATTCAGTTGTACTGGAGAATTGTGATTGTGCGGAATCTGGTGGTACAATGTTGAATGAGGAAAACAACATTATTAGTTCATAATTTTTGTCTTTTGGAAAGTTCATTTTAATCTTCCCTCTGACATTAATACTTGCATCATCCCACGACCCACAATTTTCTGCTCTATTTGTGTCCTGTTAGGTCCAGTTTCTGTACCTTCACGTCCTTTTGAGACTGATATCTGAGTATTATTGCACTATCTATGTCAGGTGAAACTAGGACTCTGGACTCCAGTAGCATGTCACACATTAAGCCTGGGTACCAGGCTTGCATTACTGGAATTCTGTTTCTTTGGCATATCTGCCTTTGGTGCAGTTACATTAGACATTTGTGGGCGGCACGGTGGCGCAACGGTAGTGTTGTTGCCTTACAGCTTTTACAGCGCCGGAGACCCAGGTTCAATCCCAATTTCGGGTGCTGTCCGTACAGAGTTTGTACGTTCTCCCCTTGACCTGCTTGCGTTTTCTCTGAGATCTTCGGTTTCATCCCACACTCCAAAGGCGTGCAGGTTTCTAGGTTAATTTGCTTGGTATAAATGTAAATTGTCCCTAGTGTGTGTAGGATAGTGTAGTGTGCGGGGGTCGCTGGTTGGTACGGACTCGGTGGGCCGAAGGGCCTGTACATCTAAAACTAAAAAACTAAAGACGGACAGTTACAATGGGTTGGGAATAGTCTTTGCCCCAAGGTTCTTGGTGTAGTAAATGCTGGAGTAACTCAGCAGGTCAGGCAGCATCTCGGGAGAGAAGGAATGGGTGACGTTTCAGGTCGAGACCCTTCTTCAGACTGAATATATATATATATATATATACACACACACACACACACATATATATATATACACTAGAACAAGTGTGTCCGTTCAAAGCGGGCCCGTTGGGCCCGTCCCCACACCCCCCATTTTCTCCTCCCCCAGCCCCACTCTTACTCTCCCCACACCCTCCCCTTGGGCGGTGAGGTAGTGGTGGAGGGAGGGAGGTGTTGAGGATGGACCCGGGGGGGGGGGGGGGGGGGGATAGCGGGTAGATGTTCTCCCGGGTGTGGGAGAGAGGAGAGAAGCAGGGGGGGAGAGGAGAGGAGAGCCGGTGATCGCGGGCTGGCGCCGCTAACGGCGTCCATTTTTTTGTTGCGAGTGAGGAGATTCCGCGCATGCGTGCTGAGCACAGAGTGAGGAGATTCCGCGCATGCGTACTGAGCACTGCCTCACCGCAGCGCCCTCTATCGAAACCTCAATAAGGGGGGGGGGCATTGCATTAAAACCTGTGTAACTTAAAAAATATGCGACAGAATTAAATAAACAAATCATTTTCCAGCATTGGCCCGCGTGGTGATTAAGGCGGTACAAAACTCGTGGCGCTACGGTTCACCGTTTTGCCGTATTCAGCCGACATCAGTGGAATATATATACAACGCTACAAGATCTGAGTTTTAGTAGACCAAGTGGGCCCGTTGGGCCCGTCCTCGTAGGGTTTCCATTGTAACCGGGAGGCGGGGAGGGAGGGGGGAGGGGGACCACCTGTTTTCCCAGTACCCCTCTTTACCCGTTGTGGGATGGGAGGGGGGAGGGGAGGGGGTAGGGAGAGGGGAGGGAGAGGGGGGGTAGGGGGGGGGGAGGGGGGGGGAGGGGGGAAGGGGGAGGGGGAAGGGGAGAGGGGAAGGGGGGGGAGGGAGGAGGACCTCCCCTTTTCCCAGTACCCCTCTTTCCCCCGTTGTGCCCGTCCTTGTAGGGTTTCCATTGTAACCGGGAGGAGGGGAGGGAGGGAGGGAGGGAGGAGGGAGGAGGGGGAGGGAGGGAAGGGGGGAGGGGGGGGAGGGGGGAGGGAGAGAGGGGAAGGTTTGAAAGAGCATCCCTCTCCCCATCAGAACTGCCTCCTCCATCGACTCCTTTAAGTCCAGGCTCAAAACCTATTTCTACTCCCTAGCTTTTGAGGCTAATTGAGGAGGTACTGTGAACTGTTTGGGAGGGGAGGGGAGGGGGGAAGGAGGGGGACCTCCCCTTTTCCCAGTTCCCCTCTTTCCCCGTTGGGCCTGTCCTCGTAGGGTTTCCATTGTAACCGGGAGGACGGGAGGGAGGGAAGGGGGAGGGAGGGAGGAGGGAGGTGTGGAGGGAGGAGGGAGGTGTGGAGGGAGATGGGGAAGGAGGGGGGAGGGGATGGGGTAGGGGGAGGGAGAGGGGAGGGAGGGAGGGGGGTAGGGGGAGGGAGGGGGAGGGGAGGGGGGAAGGGGGGAGGAGGGGGACCTCCCCTTTACCCAGTACCCCTCTTTCCCCATTGGGCCCGTCCTCGTAGGGTTTCCATTGTAACCGGGAGGAGGGGAGGGAGGGAAGGGGGAGGGAGGGAGGAGGGAGGTGGGGAGGGGGAGGGAGGGGGGGAGGGGAAGGGGGGAGTGAGGGGGTAGGGGGAGGGAGGGGGGAGGGAGGGGGAGAGGGGAGGGGGGGTAGGGGGGAGGGAGGGGGCTCTCCCCTTTTCCCAGTACCCCACTTTCCCCGTTGGGCCCGTCCTCGTAGGGATTCCATTGTAACCGGGAGGAGGGGAGGGAGGGAAGGGGAGGAGGGAGGAGGGGAGGACGGGAAGGGGAGGGCGGAAAGGGGGGGAGGGGGGAAAGGGGGGAGGGGGGAGGGAGAGAGGGGGAGGGTGGAAAGAGCATCCCTCTCCCCATCAGAACTGCCCCCTCCATCGACTCCTTTAAGTCCAGGCTCAAAACCTATTTCTACTCCCTAGCGTTTGAGGCTCATTGAGGAGGCGCTGTGAACTGTTTGCGTGCCACTGTATGTTTCATTTTTTTCCTTAGTACCTAATCAGATGTACAGCACTTTGGTCAACGTGGGTTGTTTTTAAATGTGCTGTACAAATAAAATGGACTTGACTTGACAGCTCTTCGCAACAATGTAGCACAGGGGCATTGTGACGTCACACGCTGAATACCGCTGGGGGGGAAGGGGGGTCAGCTCGAGTTCATCTCACAGGGGCATTGTGACATCACAATCCGCACCGCAGCGCCCCCCTTCTGTCAAAACTTCGATAAATCAGGGGGGGCAGCACTTTTAAACCTCTGTAACTTAAAAAATATGCGTCCGAATTAAATAAAAATATCATTTTCCAGCAGCGAACCGCATGCTGATTAAGGCGGTACAAAAATCGTGGCGCTACGGTTCACCGTTTTGCCGGAATTGCCGTATTCAGCCGACATTAGTGGAATATATATATATATACACAACATCTGAGTTTTAGTAGTATACTAGCACAAGTGTGCCCGTTGGGCCCGTCCTCGTAGGGTTTCCATTGTAACCGGGAGGGGAGTGGTGGGGAGGGAAGGGGGAGGGAGGGAGGAGGGAGGTGTGATGGGGGGGAGGGGGGGGAAGGGGGGGAAGGGGGAGGGGGGAAGGGGGGGAGGGGGGAGGGAGGGGGGAGGGAGAGGGGAGGGAGGGGGGGAGGGGGAGGGGGGAGCGAGGGGGGTAGGGGGGGAGGGAGGAGGACCTCCCCTTTTCCCAGTACCCCTCTTTCCCGTTGGGCCCGTCCTCGTATGGTTTCCATTGTAACCGGGAGGAGGGGAGGGAGGGAAGGGGAGGGAGGAGTGGAGGGAGGAGGGGAGGGGGAGGGGGAGGGGAGGGCGGGAGGGGAGGGGGAGAGAGGGGGACCTCCCCTTTTCCCAGTACCCCTCTTTCCCCGTTGGGCCCGTCCTCGTAACGTTTCCATTGTAACCGGGAGGGGAGTGGGGGGGGGAGGGAAGGGAGGAGGGAGGTGTGGAGGGGGAGGTAGGGGGAGGGAGGGGGAAGGGGGGAGGGAGGGGGACCACCCGTTTTCCCAGTACCCCTCTTTCCCCGTTGGGCCCGTCCTCGTAGGGTTTCCATTGTAACCGGGTGGCGGGGAGGGAGGGAGGAGGGAGGTGTGGAGGGAGGAGGGGAGGGAAGGGGGGGAGGGGAGAAGGGGGGAGGGGAGAAGGGGGGGAGGGGAGAAGGGGGGGAGGGGAGAAGGGGGGAGGTGGTGGGAGGGGGGAGGGAAGGGGGGAGGGGGACCTCCCCTTTTCCCAGTACCCCTCTTTCCCCGTTGGGCCCGTCCTCGTAGGGTTTCTATTGTAACCGGGAGGAGTGGGGGGGAGGGAGGGAGGTGTGGAGGGGGGAGGGGAGGGGTAGGGAGGAAGGGGGGGACCTTCCCTTTTCCCAGTACCCCTCTTTCCCCGTTGGGCCCGTCCTTGTAGGGTTTCCATTGTAACCGGGAGGAGGGGAGGGAGGGAAGGGGGAGGGAGGGAGGAGGGAGGTGTGGAGGGAGGAGGGGGAGGGGAGGGGTGGGGGAGTGGGGAAGTGGGGAGGGAGAGGGGATGGAGGGGGGTATGGGGGGGGAGGGGGAGGGATGGGGGAGGGGAGGGGGAAGGGGGGAGGGGGAAGGGGGGAGGGAGGGGGACCTCCCCTTTTCCCAGTACCCCTCTTTCCCCGTTGGGCCCGTCCTCGTATGGTTTCCATTGTAACCGGGAGGCGGGGAGGGAGGGGGGAGGGAGGGAGGAGGGGAGGGGAGGGGAGGGGGGAAGGGGTGGGAGGGGAGGGGGGAAGGGGGGAAGGTGGAGGAAGGGGGGAAAGGAGGGAGGGGGACCTCCCCTTTTCCCAGTACCCCTCTTTCCCCGTTGGGCCCGTCCCCGAGGGGTGAGGGAGGTGGGGAGGGATGGTGCGGGAGTTGGGGAGGAGGGGGGAAGGGAGTGGGGATGGAGGTGGGAAGGAGTGGGGAGGAAGGGGTTGAGGGGGGAAGGGGGACCTCCCCTTTCTTTTTTCGAAACACTTGCCCCGGTGGCCCACGAGCATAGGGGCCCCATGCTGATCTGTGTATGTTAAGTGACTTGCAATAAAAAACACAACTTTAAAAAACAATCAGCTGCTTTTCGCAACAATGTTGAACCCATCTCACACAAGCATTGTGACGTCACAAGCTGAAGACCTTGAAAAAAAAGGTTAAAAATAAAAAGATGTAAATTTGTAGAGTAGACACCCAATAGCAGCTGCTTGTCCATTATGACATCACACGCTGAAGGGGGGGGGGAGGGGGGTCAGCTCGAGCTCATCTCACAGGGGCATTGTGACATCACAAGCTGAAGACCTTCAATAAATCCGCACCACAGCGCCCCCTATAAATTAGGGGGGGGGGGGAGCGCTTTAAAACCTCTGTAACTTAAAAAACATGCGACCGAATTAAATAAAAAACAATTTTGCAGCAGATAACCGCGTGGTGATTAAGGTGGTGCAAAAATCGTGGCGCTACGGTTCACCGTTTTGACGAAATCAGAGAAACCGTTGTTACGCGCATACCAGGTCAAACCCCAAAAAAATATATACACAAGAAGTGAGTTTTAATAGTATACTAGCACAAGTGTGCCCGTTGGGCCCGTCCTCGTAGGGATCCATTGTAACCGGGAGGGGAGTGGGGGGTAGGGAAGGGGGAGGGAGGGAGGAGGGATGGGGGGAGGGGAGGGGGGAAGGGGGAAGGGGAGGGGGGGAGGGGGGGAGGGGAGGGGGGAAGGGGAGGGGGGAAGGGGGGGAGGGAGGGGGGTGGGGGGAGGGAGGGGTAGGGGAGGGGAGGGGGGAGGGAGAGGGGAGGGGGGAGGGAGAGGGGAGGGGGGGGAAGGGGGGGGGGGGGAGGGGAGAAGGGGGGAGGGAGGGGGACCTCCCCTTTTCCCAGTACCCCTCTTTCCCCGTTGGGCCCGTCCTCGTAGGGTTTCCATTGTAACCGGGAGGAGGGGAGGGGAGGGAGGGGAGGGAGGGGAGGGGAGGGAGGGAAGGGGGAGGGAGGGAGGAGGGAAGTGGGAGGGAGGGAGGAGGGAGGTGTGGAGGGAGGAGGGGAGGGGGAGGGAGGGAGAGGGGTAGGGAGGGGGGAGGGGAGGGGGGAAGGGTGAGGGAGGGGGACCTCCCCTTTTCCCAGTACCCTCTTTCCACGTTGGGCCCGTCCTCGTAGGGTTTCCATTTTAACCAGGAGGAGGGGAGGGAGGGAAGGGGGAGGGAGGGAGGAGGGAGGTGTGGAGGGAGGAGGGGAGGGGGAGGGAGGGGGGAGGGGGGAGTGAAGGGGGGGAGGGGGGAGGGAGAGGGGAGGGAGGAGGGGAGGGAGGAGGGTAGGGGGGGAGGGGGAGGGAGGGAGGGTGGAAGGGGGAGGGAGGAGGACCTCCCCTTTTCCCAGTACCCCTCTTTCCCCGTGGGGGAAGGGGGAGGGGAGGGGGGAAGGGGAGGGGGAAGGGGGAAGGGGGGAGGGGAAGGGGGGAGGGGAGGGAGGGGGACCTCCCCTTTTCCCAGTACCCCTCTTTCCCCGTTGGGCCCGTCCTCGTAGGGTTTCCATTGTAACCGGGAGGAGGGGAGGGGAGGGAGGGGAGGGAGGGGAGGGGAGGGAGGGAAGGGGGGGGAGGGAGGAGGGAAGTGGGAGGGAGGGAGGAGGGAGGAGGGGAGGGGGAGGGAGGGGGGAAGGGGGGGGAGGGAGGGAGGGGGGTAGGGAGGGGGGAGGGGAGGGGGGAAGGGTGAGGGAGGGGGACCTCCCCTTTTCCCAGTACCCTCTTTCCCCGTTGGGCCCGTCCTCGTAGGGTTTCCATTTTAACCGGGAGGGGAGGGGAGGGAGGGAAGGGGGAGGGAGGGAGGAGGGAGGTGTGGAGGGAGGAGGGGAGGGGGAGGGGGGGAGGGAGGGGGGAGGGGAGGGGGGAGTGAAGGGGGGGAGGGGGGAGGGAAAGGGGAGGGAGGAGGGTAGGGGGGGGGGAGGGGGAGGGAGGGAGGGTGGAAGGGGGAGGGAGGAGGACCTCCCCTTTTCCCAGTACCCCTCTTTCCCCGTTGGGCCCGTCTCCGTAGGGTTTCCATTGTAACCGGGAGGGGGGAGGGAGGGTGGAAGGAGTGGGGAGGGGGAGGGGGAGAGGGATGGAAGGGTGGAGGGAGGGGGGAGGGATTGGGGGAGGGAGGGATGGAGGGAAGGAGGGAGGGGGGGAGGGATGGTGGAAGGAGGGGGGGAGGGGGAGAGGGATGGAAGTGTGGAGGGAGGGGGGAGGGATTGGGGGAGGGAGGGAGGAATGGAGGGAAGGAGGGAGGGGGGGAGTTAGGTGGGGAGGGTTGAGGGAGGTGGGGAGGGAGTTGGGGAGGGAGGGGGAGGAGGGGGGAGGGAGTGGGGATGGAGGTGGGAAGGAGGGGGGAGGAAGGGGTTGAGGGGTGAAGGGGGACCTACCCTTTTCCCAGTACCCCTCTTTCCCCCACCACCAAGCCACCTCCGCAACGACCCCTGTTGTCCCCCTCCCCAGTCCCCATTCTCAGACCCCCCCCATTCTCTCTCTCCCCCAGACACACTCCAAGTGCTGTTTCGCAACACTTGCTCCGGTGGCCCACGAGCATAGAGGCCCCATGCTGATCTGGAGGGAGGAGGGGAGGGGGAGGGGGAGTGGAAGGGGGGGAGGGGGAGGGGAAGGGGGGGAGAGGGGAGGGAGCAGGGTAGGGGGGGAGGGAGGGGAAGGGGGAGGGGGGAAGGGGGAGGGAGGGGGACCTCCCCTTTTCCCAGTACCGCTCTTTCCCCGTTGGGCCCGTCCTCGTAGGGTTTTCCATTGTAACCGGGAGGGGAGTGGGGGGGAGGGAAGGGAGGGAGGTGTGGAGGTGTGGAGGGGGGAGGGGAGGGGAGGGGGAGAGAGGGGGAGGGGAGGGGGAGGGGAGGGAGGGGGTATGGGGGAGGGAGGGGGAAGGGGGGAGGGAGGGGGACCTCCCCTTTTCCCAATACCCCTCTTTCCCCGTTGGGCCCGTCCCCGAGCGATGAGGGAGGTGGGGAGGGATGGGGAGTTAGTTGGGGTGGAGGGGGGAGGGAGTGGGGATGGAGGTGGGAAGGAGTGGGGAGGAAGGGGTTGAGGGGGGAAGGGGGACCACCCCTTTCTTTTTTCGAAACACTTGCCCCGGTGGCCCACGAGCATAGGGGCCCCATGCTGATCTGTGTATGTTAAGTGACTTGCAATAAAAAACACAACTTTAAAAAACAATCAGCTGCTTCACACAAGCATTGTGACGTCACAAGCAGAAGACCTTGAAAAAAAGGTTTAAAATAAAAAGATGTAAATTTGTAAAGAGTAGACACCCAATAGCAGCTGCTTGTCCATTGTGACATCACACGCTGAAGGGGGGGGGGGACGGGGGTCAGCTCGAGCTCATCTGACAGGGGCATTGTGACATCACAAGCTGAAGACCTTCAATAAATCCGCACCACAGCGCCCCCTATAAATTAGGGGGGGGGTGGGAGCGCTTTAAAACCTCTGTAACTTAAAAAACATGCGACCGAATTAAATAAAAAACAATTTTGCAGCAGATAACCGCGTGGTGATTAAGGTGGTGCAAAAATCGTGGCGCTACGGTTGACCGTTTTGACGAAATCAGAGAAACCGTTGTTACGCGCATACCAGGTCAAACCCCCAAAAAAAATATACACAAGAAGTGAGTTTTAATAGTATATAGATAGATAGATAGATAGATAGATATATATATGTATGTATATATATATATATATATATATAATGGCTTCCGACCACTGAGCCTTACCCAATGTGTTCCATTCCCCCAGGGAAGCTTTGCATAGCATTTGTCACGTTAATTTTCCACATTATACTGATACTTAATTTTTGGACGTTATTTAGACTAAACACTTTAACTCCCCCTTCCATTCCCACACTGACATTCCTATCCTGGGCCTCCTCCACTGTCAGAGGCACAACGCAAATTAACATAGAAACATAGAAAATAGGTGCAGGAGGAGGCCATTTGGCCCTTCGAGCCAGCACAGCCATTCAACATGATCATGGCCGATCATCCAGAATCATTGGAGGAACAACATCTCATATTTCATTGAGAGGTCACAGCGGCGGTCGATGATGGCGCCGACCGACGGGCGAGACGTCCCCGTGAAGTAAGGAAGTCGCTGCCAAGGGAAGGAACAAAGGAGGACCTGGCGTGGGGGGACCGCCCTGAAGAACAATAGACAATAGGTGCAGGAGGAGGCCATTCGGCCCTTCGAGTCAGCACCGCCATTCAATGTGATCATGGCTGATCATTCTCAATCAGTACCCGGTTCCTGCCTTCTCCCCATACCCCCTGACTCCGCTATCCTTAAGAGCTCTATCTAGCTCTCTCTTGAATGCATTCAGAGAATTGGCCTCCATTGCCTTCTGAGGCAGAGAATTCCACAGATTCACAACTCTGACTGAAAAAGTTTTTCCTCATCTCAGTTCTAAATGGCCTACCCCTTATTCTTAAACTGTGGCCCCTTGTTCTGGACTCCCCCAACATTGGGAACATGTTTCCTGCCTCTAACGTGTCCAATCCCTTAATAATCTTATACGTTTCGATAAGATCTCCTCTCATCCTTCTAAAATGGGGGGACCGCCGTGGGGGGGGGGGGGCAAGAACGAAGGGGGAACTGGTGCAGGGATGGGGGCCAAGGTATGCAAGGATAGAAGTTCACTGTGACTTGTCTCATGTGATGATAAGGTTTTCATTCATTCATTCATTCAGGTGAGTGGAGAATCTGGAGGGAATTGACAAGAAGGTGGTTAGAACAGAAAATGTGATTAATGGGTAATTGAGACTCTGGGCCGAAGAGCCACTAAATCTCTCCATCACCCTGTGACTTACTATAAAGGAACATACTCTAATGCAAGTTTTTTTTCAATTGATTCACAGGGTGACAACATTATTAATGTTATGGAGGGATGTGGGAGGAATTTCCTCTTTGGAACCTTTATTTCCGACCCCTTTCACCTTTACGAGAAACATTGACCAGTCAACTTCAACCTGCTGGTTAGAGTCACAGAGTGATACATTGTGGAAACAGGCCCTTCAGCCCAACTTGCCCACACTAGTCAACGTGCCCCATTTACACTAGTCCCACCTTTGGTGCATATCCCTCCGAACCTGTCCTATCCATGTACATCAGTCTTTGCAACAATAAGGTAGCTCTTGCATTGTGAAATTTGCAGCGTAATTTATAACACTTACCATCAGAACAGATGGTCCCTGGAATAAGTGTGATGCTTCCTAAATCCATGCCATTTGCTAAACTATTAACCAATTGTCTCACCACTTCTGACCCAGTGGGAGGTGGGGTGGTATTTCCATACTCTAGGGTACAGTTTGCGATAATGAATCCATCCCTAGAAAAGGTAAATTCATCTGGTTATACATCTTGAACTGTAATATCCAGTTTATTTCATATCCAGCAACGTTTTGAGAACCATGTTTAGACAGGAGTTTGGAACAAATGTTGAACTAGTCATAGATAGCCATAATCATACTGCACAGAAACAGGCCCTTCGGCCCAACCCGTCTGTGCTGACCAAGATGGCCCTCTCCCCATCAGAACTACCCCCTCCATCGACTCCTTTAAGTCCAGGCTCAAAACCTATTTCTACTCCCTAGCTTTTGAGGCCCTCTGAGGGGGTGCTGTGAACTGTTTATGTATGTGCTGTTATGTTTGTGTGCCATTGTATGTTCGTCCTTAGTACCTGAACTGATGTACAGCACTTTGGTCAATGTGGGTTGTTTTTAAATGTGCTATACAAATAAAATTGACTTGACTTGACTTGACATTTGCCCGCATTGGGCCTGTATCTCTCTAAACCTTTCCTAAGATAGATACAAAATTCTGGAGTAAATCTGGAGAAAAAAGGTGGGTGATGTTTCAGGTCGAGACCCTTCTTTAGAGTCTGTAGAAGGCTCTCGACCCGAAACATCACCCATCCATGTTCTCCAGAGATGCTGCTGAGTTACTCCAGCACATGGTGCTCTTTTATATATTAACCAGCATCTGCAGTTCCTTGTTTCTAAAGCCAGATCCAGAACCATCTTACCCCAAAGGTTCAAAGGACATATGTTACTCCAGCTTTTTGTGTCTCTGCATCTGCAGTTCCTTCCTACACATTTCGTCTATATTCATACCGCTGAGTTGTAAACTGAATGATGCCTGGATTAAGGAGTAATAGCTAAGCCAGGATCCCATTGACTTACAAATTTGAAAGAGAAAATTGGGTTGGATTGGACACACCCTCAGAAAACGCGCCACAAACATCACCCGGCAAGCCCTGAAATGGAACCCCCAAGGAAAAAGGAAAAGAGGTGGCCCCAGGAACAGCTGGAGAAGAGGGGTCCAGGCACAAATGTCTGGGAGTGGTTCAACTGGGGAGATCTCGAAAGACCGAGGAGCCAAGGGCTTAAGAAGAAGAAGAGCTGTAAGAAGAGATTAGGCAAACTTGGATTGTTTTCTCTGAAGCATCAGAGGCTGAGGGGAGGCCTGATAGAGGTTGATAAAATTCTGAGAGGCGTAGATAGGGTAGATGATATATTTTTTCCCAGCGTTGAAATGTCAAATACTAGAGGGCATGGCTTTAAGATGAGAGAGGGGGAAAGTTTAAAAGAGATATGGGAGGCAAGATTTTTACTCAGAGGGCAGTTTGTGCCTGGAACATACTGTGTGGGTGGTGGTGGAAGTAAATACGATAGCAATGTTAGAGGCATTAAGACAGAGACATATACAGGCTGGGAATAGATGGATTTACACCAATCAGCCAAAACATTATGTCTTGATGAGCCAAAACATTATGACCACCTGCCTAATATGCTGTTGGTCCTCCATGTGCAGCCCCATACGCAGCAGGGCGCGATCCAATGTTATTCACTTTGCCCGTCAGTGGTCATAATGTTTTGGCTGATCGGTGTATACCATGTGGAGGTAGTTGGGTTTACTTGGATGGACAACATAGTGGCCTTTTCCAGTGTGTGGGAAGGAAGTGCAGATGCTGGTTTAAACCGAAGATAGACACAAAACGCTGGAATAACTCAGCGGGACAGGCAGCATCTCTGGAGAGAAGGAATGGGTGATGTTTCGGGTCGAGCCCCTTCTTCAGACTGAAAGTCCTGTTCCTGTGTTGTACTGTGTTCTAGGGTATATTTTCTATTATCAACCTCTGTGGTCTAATGGCAGGACTCCAGCCATTAGTTGGTTCCATGCAGTGGACCTGAATTTTTTTCTATTTGCACTCCCTTTAGGTTGAGGTTAAAAAATGTTAAGTTGATTGACTACCCACAGCCAAGAGATGCAAATTGTTTATTCCTTACCTGAAATTATTGACTATTGCTCGAAGATAATTTGGGTCCGGTCTGTACACAGCATCAAGCTGCAAAAGAAATACATCTATGAGGATTCATTTGCAATCGTTTGATAAATAAACTGCAAAACTAAGAAATGTTAACCAAACTAACATTTTGAGTGGCCATATCACCGGCCATCGTGTACTGTCTCTCCGATGACTGGATAGCACGCAACAAAAGCTTTTCACTGTACCTCTGTACACAAGACAACAAACTAGACTGAACTTTTGTCAAAAGGCAAACAAATCAGAGTGGGAGCAGGGAGGATAATTTAAAGAGACAGGTGGCTTGACTTCCCAGCCACTTCCATTGCTTCTCCTACCCAAAGCATTTCATACATCAGTTTCAAAATCGGAACAAATAGGCACAGCAAGCAGTTAGCCACCACCTACAGTGTGTTACCCCACTCAGCTAGTTGTTCCACAGCCCTGCAGCTTAAAGCAGCGCATGCTAGACATGTTTTTTTCTCTGGAGAATTATACCTTAGAAATATAGAAACATAAAAACATAGATACATAGAAAATAGGTGCAGGAGAAGGCCATTTGGCCCTTTGAGCCAACATCGCCATGGCTGATTATCCAAAATCAGTACCCCATTCCTGCTTTCTCCCCCCATCCCTTGCTTCCGTTAGCCCGAAGAGCTAAATCTAACTCTCTCTTGAAAACATCCAGTGATTTGGCCTCCACTGCCTTCTGTGGCAGGGAATTCCACAGATTCACAACTCTCTGAGTGAAACAGTTTTTTCCTCATCTCAGTCCTAAATGACACACCACTTATTTGTAACTGTGGCCCCTGGTTCTGTAAGGTGTATAAGATCATGAGAGGAATAGATAGGATTAATGCAGTCTTTTACCCAGTGGGGGAATTAAAAACCAGAGGACATAGGTTTAAGGTGAGAGGGGAAATTTAATAGGAACCTGAGGGGCAACTTTTTCACTCAGAGAGTATATGATACGATACGATACAATACAATACGATAGAACTTTATTTATCCCAGGAGGAAAATTGATTTGCCAACAGTCATGAAACACAAAATACACGAAACATGAAATCAAAATGATGAGTGGAAAGGATTGGGAGATGTACAAAAATTGGGGGGGTGATTCAGTCTACCCCACGACAGAAGGGGGAGGAGTTGTACAGTTTGATAGCCACAGGGAAGAAGGATCTCCTGTGGCGCCCTGTGCTGCATCTTGGTGGAACCAGTCTGTTGCTGAAGGTGCTCCTCAGGTTGACCAGAGTGTCATGGAGAGAGAGGGTGAGCTGTATTGTCCAGGATGCTCTGCAGTTTGAGGAGCATCCTCCCCTCCAAGACCCCCTCCCATGAATCCCAGATGGAACGAGCTGCCAGTGGAGGTAGTTGAGGGAGGTACAATAGCAACATATGAAAGACACTTGATAGACACAAAATGCTGGAGTAACTCAGCATATCTGACAGAAGGAATGGGAGGCGTTTCGAGTCGAGACTTTTCCTGACAGGTGCAAGTATAGGAAAGGTTATAAAGAATATGGGGTAAATATTGGAAAATGGGACTTGCTTCAATGGGACATATTGGTTAACATGAATGACTTGGTCTGTTTCCGTGCTACATGAGTCAGGAAGGTTTAAGTTCAAAGCACACAATAAAAACACGAGAACCTCTTTCTACTTGAATGACTTTATAGTAGAAGGTAGTGTTTTTTTATTTGATGAGATGGCTCTCACTGAACTTAGGAAGTTGGCAGGACAGTTGAAAGGTGTCCCCTGGTGTTCCCTGGTATGATGTATATAGACCTTGTCATAAATTCCCCTTGTAAATAAGACAATTAAACATTTTTTACTCTCTTGACTCTTGAGGTCCATTTCAGGACGCTTAATATTACATGCAAAAGGTTTAAAGAGACGTGTATCACAGCAGATGTTGGTTTAAAAAGGAGACAGAAAGTGCTGGAATGACTTAGCAGTTCAGGTGGAATTTAGTTTAAGAAAAAAACTGTAGATGCTGGTTTAAATCGAAGGTAGACACAAAATGCTGGAGTAACTCCGCAGGTCAGGCAGCATCTCTGGAGAGAAAGAATGGGTGACGTTTTGGGTCTCGCCTCGAAACGTCGCCCATTCCTTCTCTCCAGAAATGCTGCCTGACCCATTGAGTTACTCCAGCATTTTGTGTCTATCTGGCTTTTAGTTTAGTTTAGTTTAGAGATACAGCGCGGAAACTGCCCCTTTGGCCCATCGATTCCGCGCCAAAGAGCAAACCCTGTAAACCATCACTATCCCACACGCTAGGAACAATGTTTACAAAAGCCAGTTAACCCACAAACCTGTACGTCTTTGGAGTGTGGGAGGATATTGGAGCACATGGAGAAAACCCACGCGATCACGGGGAGAACGTACAAACTCCGTACAGACAGCACCCGTAGTCTGGATTGAACCCGGGCCTCTGGCGCTGTGAGGCAGCAACTCTACCACTGCACCACCGCGCTGTCCTAGAATTTCGACAGAACGTGAATAAGTGATATTTTGGGTCGGGACAATGAGTTCGAAGAAGGGTCCCAATCTGAAACATTGCCTATTCATGTCTTTTGGAGAGGCTGCCTGACCTACTGAGTTACTCCTGCACTTTGTGTCATTCATCATCACTGAAGCATTTGCTCAGTCCTGTACAAGTATTAGACTCACGGAACATAAAGACAGGGAAGGAGGCCGTTCAGCCCAGCTGGCCCATGCCAGCAACCAGTGGGGCAAACCAGTCAACATCACTCAGCCAGTTCCCTTGCACAACATTTTCCCAAAATTGTACTCTGCATTTTTCCTTTGAAAGATTGAAATGGCTCTGTCTCTGTCAACGTGGCTTAAGATAGGAAAATCCACTCGGCAAATCTCCTTGGAGATTCAGAGATGCAACATTACTCTCCTGCACCTTCTCATACGTAAAGCATACTAAAAGAAAATATGCCATTAAACATATCTACAGTAATACTTAGGCTGTATTCCTTACTAAATGAGAAAATGATAAAGAACGCACCAAAACCTGTCAGCGACCTCCTCTGGCAGCTAGATCCATATGGGGTCCATGGGAGGTGGTCTTGGAGGGGAGGATGCTCCTCAAAGCATCTCCTGCAGAGCATCCTGGACAATACAGCTCACCCCCTCCATGACACACTGGTCAACCTGAGGAGCACCTTCAGCAACAGACTGGTCCCACCAAGATGCAGCACAGAACGCCACAGGAGATCCTTCTTCCCTGTGGCTATCAAATTCCTCCCCCTTCTGTCGTGGGGTAGACTGACCCTCAACCACCCCCCCCCCCCACCCTCCAACCTTCCCCCTCCCCCATCCCCAATCTTTGCACATCCCCCATCCTTTCTGCTCGTCACTTTAATTTCATGTTTCATGTATTTTGTGTTTCTATGACTGTCTGCAGATCAATTTCCCTCCTGGGATAAATGAAGTTCTAAGGCATTGTTTCGTAAAAACAATAGGATCAACGAGAGATTAATAAATAGATCAACACAGAATAAGGGAACTTACCCCAGTTATAATACTGGCAGCCAAGGATCGGAAGTTGCGGGAACTTCGATTATTTAAGCTTGGTTCAAAATGACCAAAAACACTGAAAGAGAGTGGGACATTAGCCACAACCCGATTTTGCGTGGTTGTAGTTGGTGATTCTGTTGTACTGGCAGTTGTTGGTCCAGGTGTAGTTGGTGGTTCAGTTGTACCTGTGGTTGTTGGTTCAGGTGTAGTTGGTGATTCAGTTGTATCAGTGGTTGGTGGTTCAGGTATAGTTGGTGATTCAGTTGTACCAGTGGTTGTTGGTTCAGGTGTAGTAGGTGATTCAGTTGTACTGGAGGTTGTTGGTACAGATGTAGTTGGTAATTCAGTTGTACTGGAGAATTGTGATTGTGCGGAATCTGGTGGTACAATGTTGAATGAGGAAAACAACATTATTAGTTCATAATTTTTGTCTTTTGGAAAGTTCATTTTAATCTTCCCTCTGACATTAATACTTGCATCATCCCACGACCCACAATTTTCTGCTCTATTTGTGTCCTGTTAGGTCCAGTTTCTGTACCTTCACGTCCTTTTGAGACTGATATCTGAGTATTATTGCACTATCTATGTCAGGTGAAACTAGGACTCTGGACTCCAGTAGCATGTCACACATTAAGCCTGGGTACCAGGCTTGCATTACTGGAATTCTGTTTCTTTGGCATATCTGCCTTTGGTGCAGTTACATTAGACATTTGTGGGCGGCACGGTGGCGCAACGGTAGAGTTATTGCCTTACAGCTTTTACAGCGCCGGATACCCAGGTTCAATCCCAACTTCAGGTGCTGTCCGTACAGAGTTTGTACGTTCTCCCCTTGACCTGCGTGCGTTTTCTCTAAGATCTTCGGTTTCATCCCACACTACAAAGACTTGCAGGTTTCTAGGTTAATTGGCTTGGTATAAATGTAAATTGTCCCTAGTGTGTGTAGGATAGTGTTAGTGTGCGGGGGTCGCTGGTTGGTACGGACTCGGTGGGCCGAAGGGTCTGTACATCTAAAACTAAAAAACTAAAGACAGACAGTTACAATGGGCTGGAAATAGTCTTTGCCCCAAGGTTCTTGGTGTGGTGCAGATGTAGGCATTAGTTTGTGGACCTCGTGGTGGATGGATTCTGATGGGATATTTGTGTCTTTGTGTGACTACTCTTGGGCCCTTTAATGACTCTGTAGACACCATCGTATTGTGAGGTATTTGGATGACATCAGCAGCTAGCTGGGTTGATGGTAGAGATTGAATGGAGGATGTTTGGTGAGGAGGTTATGATGTAAATGCCCATCCAATACGAAGGACATTGCTAAGGCAGGTGTACCTCTTTTAGCGGACAAAGTTGGCATGGTGGAATAGTGAGTAAATTGGTATACATGTGGCCTGGGTTCAATCCTGACCTCGGGGGGCTGTCTCTGTGGAGAGTGCACGTTCTCCCTGTGGCTACATCTCCCTCCCACATCCAAAGACGTGCAAGTTGGTCAATTAATTGGCCGCTTTAAATTGTCCCTAGTGAATGGTTGAACCCCTGGTGTAGTTAATGGAAATGTTGGAGATTAAATAAAATGAGATGGATGTATGATTATTGTAAACGGGTGGTTGACTTGCTGGGCTGCGGAAGCTCGGCACATCCATTGTCAGGTTATATTGGGGTTGGTTGTGGTGGGCTCATTGAGGGGACAGTGGGGGGAATTTGGGAATGATGCACAATGGATTTCCTTTCAGTCTGAAGAGGGTTCTCGACGAGGGTTGCTAACTTCCTCACTTCCAAATAAGGGACAAAAGGTGACGTCACCACCCCACGCCTCACGTGACCTCACCCAGCCAGCTCCCGCTCCACCAATGGCGACCGCCCAGACAGGTTAGTACTCTGTTAGGCGGCGCCCGGGCCTCTGGGCCTACGCTTCTGGGCCTACAGTGGCCTCCAGGCCTACACTGTCCAGGCCTATAGTGTCCGGGACCACACTGTCCGGGCCTACAGTGTCCGGACCTACAGCGCCTCCTGGGCCTAATAGGGGACAAGGGGGGTCCTGTACGGGACAAACCAATTTTGTCCAATATACGTGATGTCCCGGCTAATACAGGACAGTTGGCAACCCTAGTCTCGACCCAAATCGACCCCCACTCCTTCTCTCCAAAGAAGCTGCCTGTCCCGCAGAGTTTTGTGTCTATCTTCGTTCTAAACCAGCATCTGCAGTTCCTTCCTACACATGAAGACACCACCCAATTCCCTCGTCCCAGCCCATTAGATTTGGTGAGAATTAATATTTTCACGTGTACTGGGGTGCAATGAAAAGCATTTGCGATAAGTGGAGCAAATGGAAAGATTCCAAAGTGCAGAATATAGTCGGTTGGGAGCAGCTATTTGCAGAGAATCCACTTGCTATTGGTTTAGTTTAGGTTAGTTTAGTTTAGTTTTGTTTAGTTTAGAGATGCAGCTTAGTTTAGAGATTAGGAAACAGATCGATTTATTCACAAAATGCTGGAGTAACTCAGCAGGTCAGGCAGCATCTCGGGAGAGAAGGAATGGGTGATGTTTCGGGTCGAGACCCTTCTTCAGACCCTTCTTAGGAAACAGACCCTTCGGCCCATCAAGTTCACGCCGACCATCAATCACCCGTTCACACTAGTTCCGTGTTTTCACACTTTCCCATCCACTCCCTAAATACAAGGGGGCAATTTACCGAATGCCTGTTAACTTACAAACCCACACATCTTTGGGATGTGGGAGGAAACCATAGAAACCCACACGGTCACATGGAGAACGTGCAAACACCTTACAGACAGCACCCGAGGTCAGAATTGAACGTGGGTCTCTAGCGCTGTGAGGCAGCAACTCTACTACTTGCACCACTGTGTCATCCTTATTTGTTTAAGAGACCCCAGTTTCTATCCCATCAGCTTACATTAGTTTCATTATAATCTGCAGAGTAAGTCCAATAAACCTTCATGCACATTTACTGAGATGTGTCGTAGACTGCTTCACGTACCTATAATTAGCAGTAACAAGAGATGACGAAGCAGCTCCATGGCTTAATCTTTCTGTGACAAAACGAGATTCTGAAAAAAAGCAAAATAAAGAATCTTATTTTCACTTTTGATGCACTCATGTACAACTGTCAGTTTCTGTCACAATCAGGCTGAAGAAAGGTCCCGACCCAAACATTATCTGTTCATTCCTCGATCTGCTGTTTCTCCAGTATTTTGTGTTTTGTTCAAGATTCCAGCATTTGCAATTCAACCTGTCTCCAGTTTCTTAGCATTTTATCATTTATTTTTTGATTCATGGAGTCAGAGTCACACAGCATGGAAACAGGCCCTTCAACCCAACTTGCCCATGCTAACCAAGATGCTTATCGACAGTAGTCCCACCTGTGCGTGTTTGGCCCATTTCCCCCTAAACCTCTCCATGTACAAAATGTCTTTTTAAAGTTCTTATAGTACCTGCCTCAACCACAACTCCATATACCCACCACCTTCTGTGCATAAAGGTTGTCTGTCAGGTTCCTATTAAAACATTCCCCTCTCACCTTAAACCCATGTCCTCTGGTTCCTTGAACAAAGAGTCCTATCGATCTTTATGTTGACCGATAACTCACTATTCAACTATTTATAATCATCGCTGAACTTTATGGAGGAGACGCATGTGGAGAGAGATGAATGGGAAGAGAGGAAAGACAAAATAACATAATTACTTGGTTAGCTATGGCTGAAGATAGACACAAAATGCTGGAGTAACTCAGCATCTCTGGAGAGAAGGAATGGGTGGCGTTTCGGATTGAGGTCCTTCTTCAGACTCTCTGTTCTCTCCACCTCCCTCCCTCCCTCATGCATATTCTGCTTGAGTAGCTGACAACCCAATGGCATAAGGGTCTCGACCCGAAACGTCACCCATTCCTTCTCTCCATAGATGCTGCCTGGCCCACCGAGTTACTCCAGCACTCTGTGAAACGTCACCCATTCCATCTCTCCAGAGATGCGGCCTTTTCCACTGATTTACTCCAGCATTCTGTGAAACGTCACCCATTCCTTCGCTCCAGAGATGCTGTCTGGCCCACTGAGTTACTCCAGCATTTTGTGTCTATCTTTGACATGAACATTGAATTCTCCAATTTTAGGTAACTGCTGTAACCAACAAATAGTCCACCCACTACAGCCCCCCTTTCCCCCTTCTCTATCACCTGGATGTGCACTCATTCCTCCCCCAATCCCACACCCCTTTCTCCTTCCCTCCATCCCCATCTACCTAGATCCCTTCCTCTTGCTTCACATTTCTTGCCACTTATCTCCTTCTCTCATGCTGTTTTGTCTTTTCATCCCTGGTCTTTGTCCAACTATATGCTACTCACACCCCTCCCCCACTTGTATCCACCTATCACTTGCCTGACTTTGTCCTGCTCCCTTCTACCTTTTTTTAGCATTGTCTGCTTTGATCGGTGTTTTCACACCTTACCCTTCCATATCTCTATCTCCTTCTCCCCTGACTCTCAGTCTGAAGAAAGGGTCTCGACCTGAAACGTCACCCATTCCTTCTCTCCAGAGATGCTGCCTGTCCCGCTGAGTTACTCCAGCTTTTTGTGTCTATCTTCAGTCGAAAGCATGCAGGAGCAACGTGAATGACAATAGATGCAGGAGTAGGCCATTCAGCCCTTCGAGCCAGCACCGCCATTCAATGCGATCATGGCTGATCACTCTCAATCAGTACCCCGTTCCTGCCTTCTCCCCATACCCCCTCACTCCGCTATCTTTAAGAGCTCTATCCAGCTCTCTCTTGCAAGCATCCAACGAACTGGCCTCCACTGCCTTCTGAGGCAGAGAATTCCACACCTTCACCACTCTCTGACTGAAAAAGTTCTTCCTCATCTCCGTTCTAAATGGCCTACCCCTTATTCTTAAACTGTGGCCCCTTGTTCTGGACTCCCCCAACATTGGGAACATGTTTCCTGCCTCTAATGTGTCCAATCCCCTAATTATCTTATATGTTTCAATAAGATCCCCCCTCATCCTTCTAAATTCCAGTGTATACAAGCCTAATTGCTCCAGCCTTTCAACATACGACAGTCCCGCCATTCCGTGAATTAACCTAGTGAACCTACGCTGCACGCCCTCAATAGCAAGAATATCCTTCCTCAAATTTGGAGACCAAAACTGCACACAGTACTCCAGGTGCGGTCTCACCAGGGCCCATATACAACTGTAGAAGGACCTCATCAACATTTCAATTACACCTTATTGTCAATTAAACTTGAGAACAGACTGATGCCTAAATAGTTGCATTAGTGTAGCAGGTCAGTGGACAACTACATATGATGAAAGAATGGATCGACTGGGATTATATTCACTGGAATTTCGAAAGATGAGAGGGGATCTTACAGAAACATATAAAATCCTTAAGGGATTTGACAGGCTAGATGCAGGAAAAATGTTCCCGATGTTTGGGGAGTCCAGAACCAGGGGTCACAGTTTAAGATTAAGGGGTGGGCCAATTAGGACTGAGATGAGGAAAAACTTTTTCACCCAGAGAGTTGTGAAACTGTGGAATTCTCTGCCACAGAAGGCAGTGGAGGCCAATTCACTGGATGTTTTCAAGAGAAAGTTAGATTTAGCTCTCAGGGCTAACGGAATCATGGGATTTGGGGAAAAAGCAGGAACGGGGTACTGATTTTGAATGATCACCATGATCATAATGAGTGGCGGTGCTGGCTCGAAGGACTGAATGGCCTACTCCTGCACCTATATTCTATGTTTCTGTTTCTCTACATCAAAATTATCCTTTCTTTCTCAAAAGGAGTATTGTTAGGCCACTTCTTCAACCAAGGACATGCATAAGAATGGAGACTAAAGGAACTGCAGACGCTGGTTTACAACAACAACAAAAAAGACCCAAAGTGCTGGAGTAACAATAGACAATAGGTGCAGGAGTAGGCCATTCAGCCCTTCGAGCCAGCACCGCCATTCAATGCGATCATGGCTGATCACTCTCAATCAGTAACCCGTTCCTGCCTTCTCCCCATACCCCCTCACTCCGCTATCCTTAAGAGCTCTATCCAGCTCTCTCTTGAAAGCATCCAACGAACTGGCCTGCACTGCCTTCTGAGGCAGAGAATTCCACACCTTCACCACTCTCTGACTGAAAAAGTTCTTCCTCATCTCCGTTCTAAATGGCCTACCCCTTATTCTTAAACTGTGGCCCCTTGTTCTGGACTCCCCCAACATTGGGAACATGTTTCCTGCCTCTAATGTGTCCAATCCCCTAATTATCTTATATGTTTCAATAAGATCCCCCCTCATCCTTCTAAATTCCAGTGTATACAAGCCCAATCGCTCCAGCCTTTCAACATACGACAGTCCCGCCATTCCGGGAATTAACCTAGTGAACCTACGCTGCACGCCCTCCATAGCATAACCCAGCAGGTCAGGTAACAGCTTTGGAGAACATGGACAGGTGACGTTTCAGCTTGAGATCCTTCTTCGTACAGGGAGAAGAAAGCTGGAAAAGGGGAAGAGGCAGTACGAAGCCTGGTAGGTAAAAGGTGAAGATAGACACAAAATGCTGGAGTAACTCAGCGGGCAGGCAGCATCTCAGGAGAGAAGGAATGGGTAACGTTTCAGGTCGAGACCCTCCATCAGACAAATAGGTGAACACACAGGCAAAGGAGATTTTGTGAGAGGCAGATGGTTGGAACAAATGCAAGAGATAAGAATAGGTGTTGGACAGGTTTGAGGAGTTGTGGATTGTGAGGCCAAGGGGAGGAACATAGTGGGGAGATGGGAGGGGAAGGGAAGAAATTTGTGGGCGTCTTTCTCATTATTCCCTCCTGCTACCTTGTGGTAGTTCCCATCTTCATGGCCTATTGTTGGGTTCTACTTAATGGTTGCTTCCTTTGTTTCTTAACAATTGTCTCGGAGCAGAATTAGGCCATTCAGCCCATCAAGTCTACTTTGTCATTCAATCATGGCTGATCTATCTTTCCCTCTCTCCTGCCTTCTCCCATTGACACCTTTACTAATCAAGAACTTTTCAATCTCCACCTTAAATATATCCATTGACTTGGCCTCCACAGCCGTCTGTGGCGATGAATTCCACAGATTCACCACCCTCTGACTGAAGAAGTTCCTCCTGCTTTGCTGCCTTGAGCATTGATCTCTCTTCAATGCTTAATCTTGAAGTGTATGAAAACTGTTTGGAGATACAGCGTGGAAACAGGTCCTTCGGCCTATCGAGTCCGCACCGACCAGCGACCCCCGCACACTAATACCATCCTACACACACTAGGCACAGGGGGAAACGGGAGCACCTGGAGAAAGCCCACGTAGACACAGGGAGAACGTACAAACTCCACACAGACAACACCCATAGTCAGGTTCGAATCTGGCGCTGTAAGGTAGTAACTTTACCACTGCACCAATTTTTCAAATTAAATCTTTGATTTGTTTAAGCATTCTCCGATGTAAAATATAATCTTAATTGGTACACGTGACAATAAACAGACCTTTGACCTAGATGAGGCTCTCACTAGGGTCTCTTCTACATCCCGCAGCTCCGCTCTTGCTCCCCCTCCCCCCACTCACAACAAGGACAGAATCCCCCTCGTTCTCACCTTCCACCCCACCAGCCAGCGGATCCAACAAATCATCCACCAACATTTCCGTCACCTAGAACGGGACCCCACCACTGGCCATATCTTCCCATCCCCTCCCCTCTCTGCGTTCCGCAGAGACCGTTCCCTCCGTAACTCCCTGGTCCACTCGTCCCTTCCTACCCAAACCGCCCCAACCCCGGGCACTTTCCCCTGCAACCGCACGAGATGCAACACCTGTCCCTTTACCTCCCCCCTCAACTCCATCCAAGGACCCAAACAGTCTTTCCAGGTAAGACAAAGGTTCACCTGCACCTTCTCTAACCTCACCTATTGCATCCGCTGCTCTAGATGTCAACTTATTTACATCGGCGAAACCAAGCGCAGGCTCGGCGATCGCTTCGCTGAACACCTGCGCTCGGTCCACATTGACCAAACTGATCTCCCGGTGGCCGAGCACTTCAACTCTCCCTCCCATTCCCAGTCTGACCTTTCTGTCATGGGCCTCCTCCAGTGCCATAGTGAGGCCCACCGGAAATTGGAGGAACAGCACCTCATATTTCGCCTGGGCAGTTTGCAGCCCAGTGGTATGAACATAGACTTCTCCAACTTTAGATAGTTCCTCTGTCCCTCCCTTCCCCTCCTCCTTCCCAGATCTCCCTCTATCTTCTTGTCTCCACCTATATCCTTCCTTTGTCCCGCCCCCCTGACATCAGTCTGAAGAAGGGTCTCGACCCGAAACGTCACCTATTCCATCTCTCCCGAGATGATGCCTGACCTGCTGAGTTACTCCAGCATTTTGTGGATAAAGACCTTTGAACCAACATGGTTTGATTGAAAATAAAATTCAAATGCTGGAAATATCAAATATTTCTGTATTTAGAGCATAGAACATTGAACAGCACAGCACAGGAACTGGCCCTCTGGCCCACAATGTCTGTGCCGAACATGATGCCAAGACCAACACTTATCTGTCTGCACACAATCCATATCCTCCATACCCTGCATATCCATGTGCCTATCCAAAAATCTCCTAAAAGCCACTATCGTATCTTCCTCCACCACTACCCCTGGCAGCACGTTCCAGGCACCCACCACCCTCTGTGTAAAGAAACGTGCCCTGCACATAGGGTTGCCAACTGTCCCGTATTAGCCGAGACATCCCGTATTTTGGGCTAAATTGGTTTGTCCCGTACAGGACCGCCTTTGTCCCGTATTAGGCCCGGACGGCGCTTTAGGCCCGGACGGCGCTTTAGGCCCGGACACTGTAAGCCGAGACACTGTAGGCCAGGAAACTGTAAGCCGAGACATTGTAGGCGTGGACACTGTAGGCCCGGACACTGTAAGCTGAGACACTGTAGGCCCGGACACTGTAGGCCCGGACACTGTAGGTCTGGACACTGTAAGCCGAGACACTGTAGGCCAGGAAACTGTAAGCCGAGACACTGTAGGCCCGGACACTGTAGGCCCAGACACTGTAGGCCCGGACACTGTAGGCCAGGAAACTGTAAACCGAGACACTGTAGGCCCAGACACTGTAGGCCCGGACACTGTAGGCTCGAACACTGTAGGCCTAGGCGCTGCCTAACGGAGGTTGCGTAGCAACCCGCTTCCCTTTGGTGGAGCGGGAGCATGTGACCGCAGTCTCGGTGAGGTCATGTGGGGCGCGGGCAGTGACGTCACCTTGTCCCTTATTTGGGAGTTAGGAAGTTGGCAGCCCTACCTGCACATCTCCTTTTAAACTTTGCCCCTCTCACTTTATGCCCTCTAGTGTTGGACATTTCCACCCTGTGAAAACCGGTTCTGTGCTCACCTATCTGTGCCTCCCATGATTTTACACACTTCTATTAGTCTACCCTGAATCATTGGTGTTTGAGAGAAAATAATCCATGTCTGCCCAACCTCTCCCTGCAGCTAACATCCCTAATCCAATATTTCTACTGTTTAAAGATTTTTATTGCAATTTGATGGAACGGACAGATAATTCATTGTGGTTTTTAAGGGAAAAAATATCAACCCTCCCCTCGCCCCAAGGCGGAAGAACCGGCCAAAATGTGAATCATCCTGATTCAATACGGAACACCATCGGAATTAGGGTCTGTTGGCACCGAAGCTTCTTAACTTTAAAAACAGTCTCTCAGGGGCACAGAGAACTTGACTCCAATCTCGTCATGTGACTTTTGTACTATCTCAAATGAAAAATATTGCTGGCGCTGCAAATTTGTAATTAAGTTAGAAAAGTTCTAGAGATACTTAGCAGGTCAGCCAGCATCTATGGGGAAGGAAATAGGGTTAACACTTTGGGTTGTTGATGCTTCTTGGGGGATACGAAAAGGGGAATGTGTGAAATTAAGCATTTTTATTGAGTTATCTGAAATATTACTTTGTAAACCACACAGTAAAACTAAGCATAAGCTAAACTTTACTCCACTGATTTTAAATAATGGCACAGAGTGTTGGAGTAACTCAGCGGGTCAGGCAGCATCTCTGGAGAACATGGATAGGTGACGTTTCACAGAGTGCTGGAGTAACTCAGCGGGTCAGGCAGCATCTGTGGAGAACATGGTTAGGTGACGTTTCACAGAGTGCTGGAGTAACTCAGCGGGTCAGGCAGCATCTGTGGAGAACATGGATAGGTGACGTTTCACAGAGTGCTGGAGTAACTCAGCGGGTCAGGCAGCATCTCTGGAGAACATGGATAGGTGACGTTTCACAGAGTGCTGGAGTAACAGCGGGTCACGCAGCATCTCTGGAGAACATGGATAGGTGACGTTTCACAGAGTGCTGGAGTAACTCAGCGGGTCAGGCAGCATCTCTGGAGAACATGGATAGGTGACGTCTCGGGTCGGGACCCTAACTCCACAGATATTTCTGTGGCAAATCCATACACTGTAATATGTGTAGAAACAAGCAACTGCAGATGCTGTTTTACCAAGGAAAGATGCAAAATACTGGAGTAACTCAGCAGGTCAAACAGCACCCCTGGAGAACATGGATTGGTGATGTTTCGGGTCCCGACCCTTCTTCAGACTGATCCAATGTGTGTCCTTTTTTTTGTTGTAAACCAGAATCTGCAGTTCCCGAGAAAGACACAAAATGCAGGTCCTTGTTTCTATATTTCAACTGCTCCACAGCAAAATCTCACGCAGAGTTACTTCAGCACTTTGTGTCCTATTCCTCCCCCACCCCACTCCGTCAATCTGAAGAAGGGTCCCGACCGAAACATCACCTATCCATATTCTCCAGGGATGCTGTCTGACCCGCTGAGTTACTCCAGCATTTTCTCTCTTTCCCAAATAATATATTACAGTTTTCCTCATAAATGCCTTGTGCTATGTTTGATTTTGATGATCGAAACCTACAATCACAAGTCTGTGGATTGAAATTCACACTGCACTGAATCCTCTTTCAATGGAAATTTTCTGAAGCATTTGCAACAGGTGTTATAGACCTGAATTTAAAAGATTTACTGCATCAGGAATTCAACTTAATTTTCTTAACAACAAAATTTCTTTTTATCTCAAATCAAAGATGATTCATTGCTTTGACCTGCATTATTTCACGGGATTTGTTCTTTCTCGTACCCTATACTTAGACACCACGCATTTCAAGTCTGCAATAGTTTTACAATGGGGATCCAATATATTGAATATATACACAGCAACACAGTAAATGGTTTACAAATCATTCATATCAATTAGTTGAATTAACACAGATTTGTTTATAAGACCTCTTAAATTCTGACAATCATTGACTACACATAGCCAAATAAAGAAATACCATGCAGATAATTAGATAGGTATTCAATTCTGATCTCCACAAATCAAAATTTATAAAAAGATATAAAAAGACTTTTAGCCTGAAAGAAGGGAGAGAATAATATAGAAAATATCCACAGAATTACCTCTTGATGAAATAAACTCTTTCAATGTTTAATCCTTTCTAAAATTCGAACGTTGATTGAAGAAGTACTTTGTGATCGTTGACTGGAACAGGTTATGTCCTCGACAGATACCAGCTCCTTCTGATCCACATTGGTTATGGTTTTTGTGATATAGGAACAGGTTCCTTACGTGGCAATGGTATGTGTCATGTTTCGTGGCATCATGACGCTTTTCTCCCTGTCGTTTCTCCTCGAGGCCCTCAAGGTATGAGGCTGACAAAGACTGGTGGAAATCCAGTTGAACTGGTCCCACCATTCTTTCAGGTGGGTTGACTGCATTTTTCTAATTCTCACTGATATTTAAAGATACTATTTCCTCTGTCTCCTTGTTTGTTTCCATCGTTGTGTCTTACAGCATGGAAACAGGCCCTTCAGCCCAGGTTGCCCCTGCCAACCAAGATGCTCCATCTACACTAACCCCACCTGCCCGCCTTTGCCCCATATGTCTCCAAACCTCTCCCATCCATGTACCTGTCCAAATATCTTCAACTGTTCTTTATTATTACATGTACAGACACGCAATGAAAGTCTTTTTTTTTGCGTACAGTTCAGTAAAGTATTGCCATACCTAAGCACAATCCCCCATTAGTAGAAAATGCACAGAAATAGTCCACTGAGAACCATGCAAGAGTCTAAGAAAGAAAACTGCAGATGCTGGTTTAAATCAAAGGTAGGCACAAAACGCTGGAGTAACTCAGCGGGTCAGGCAGCATCACTAACCCGATACTCCTTGATTCCCCTGATCAATTTGTGTTTGTAGCTCTGAGAGATGCAAGCTGCCCATTCTATGCGATGGTCTGCAGAATGAGGTGCCTCATATCCCTTACCCAAAGCCACGATAAACTAAGACAAAATGGTGGCAAAGAAACCGCAGATGCTGGAATCTTGCGTAGAGCACAAAGTACTGGGGGATCTCAGCAGGTCAGGCAGCCTTTCTGAAGGGAATGGACAAGGTGATGTTTCGGGATGAGACCCTTCTTCAGTGGGGGGGGGGGGGGGATTGGGGAGAGAAAGCTGGAAAAGAGATGGGTGGGACAAAACCTGGAAAGTGATAGGTGGAAGGTAGACACGAAATGCTGGAGTAACTCAACGGGTCAGGCAGCTTCTCGGGAGAGAAGGAATGGATGACGTTTGGGTTTCGACCCGAAACATCACCCATTCCTTCTCTCCCGAGATGCTGCCTGACCCGCTGAGTTACTCCAGCATTTCGTGTCTACCTGCGATTTTAACCAGCATCTGCAGGTATTTTCCTAGTGATAGGTGGATACAGGTGAGGGGGATTGATTGGCAGAGAGATGGACAAAGACTAGAGAAAGGGAGACAAGAGGGCATAAGATACGAGGAGAAGCGGTGTGAGATGTGAAGCCCGATGATACAGTGAGGCATCAGGTGTTTTCCTATATTAATAGCAAAGTTGCATTGCATTGTTTCAGTCAATTTCCAGAGTGCCAGGACAGGTTTATTCCTCTGAAGAAGTCTGAAGAAGGGTCTCGACCCAAAACGTCACCCATTCCTTCCCTCCTGAGATGCTGCCTGTCCCGCTGAGTTTAGTTTAGTTTAGTTTAGACATAGAGTGCGGAAACAGGCCCTTCGGCCCCCCGAATGAGTCTACGCCGACCAGCGATCCCCGCACACCAGGGCGGTCACGGTGGCGCAGCGGTAGAGTTGCTGCCTTACAGTGAATGCAGCACCGGAGACCCGGGTTCGATCCCGACTACAGGTGCTGTCTGTACGGAGTTTGTACGTTCTCCCCGTGACCTGCGTGGGTTTTCTCCGAGATCTTCAGTTTCCTCCCACACTCCAAAGACGTTCAGGTTTGTAGGTTAATTGGCTTGGTATAAATGTAAAAATTGTCCCTAGTGGGTGTTGGACGGACATGGGCACTCACACACACATGAATATGTTCTACATGTACATCGACACACACACACACTAGCGTGGGCCGTGCTGGTGACCCTGCACACGGCCCCTGGTCCACCCACCATTGTGGGGGACACCAGAAACATAGGGACCTTCCAGAACTCAAAAGCTGCAGCCCGAGAAACCCGTGTGGCTCGGTAATGACATTTTACAGAATAACACATCAGTGAAATGCCCCGAGACCTGTTATATAATTGTTCTTTGTAATTTTGGCATAAGTGCACCAAATTAAAAAATGCACCGCTTAAGATGGACTACATTAGAACTTGCTTTGACTGCTACGCCCTTGTAAAGTAATTGGAAGTGGGGATTTTTTCTTGGTTCTTGTTCCACCGTCAGGACTCCAGTAGTTGCTGATTGCTTGCTATTTGGGTGACGTTAAAGTCAAAGAATTCAGAAAATTGGACGCAAAATTCAGTTGCAGCCGCTACTATTCTGTGCATTTTAAACAAGCAACAATGGCAAAATTTGTCGCAGTCAGTTTATATCGAAGCTGAGGGCAGTAATCCTCTGGCACCAGGCACCTGGTTGAGAAATGGTGGGATCAAAACTGGAGTAACTCAGCGGGTCAGGCGGCATCTCTGGAGAAAAGGAATGGGTGACGATTCCGGTCAAGACCCTTCTTCAGACCGAAAGTCAGGGGAGAGGGAAAGTAGAGACATGAAAACGCACAAAGAACAAATGACAAAAGGTACACTAGAGGCAAGAAACATGTTCCCAATGTTGGGGGAGTCCAGAACCTGGGCCACGGTTTAAAAATAAGGGGTCGGCCATTTAGAACGGAGGTGAGGAAAACCCTTTTCACTCAGAGAGTTGTGAAGCTGTGAAATTCTCTGCCTCAGAAGGCAGTGGAGGCCAATTCTCTGGATGCTTTCAAGAGAGAGTTAGATAGAGCTATTAATGATAGCAGAGTCAGGGGGTATACGGAGAAGGCAGGAACAGGGTACTGATTGTGAATGATCAGCCATGATCACATCGAATGGCGGTGCTGGCTCAAAGGGCCGAATGGCCTACTCCCGCACCTATTGTCTATTGAACGAAAGGTGTGAAAAGAACAAATCAAAGTCAGCCAGATGATCAAGGCAAGGTGGAGCCCACAATGGTCCATTGTTGGCCGTGGATATAATGAGTGGTTTCAAACAGCAAAACTAGTTGGACGACCAAGGTGGAATGGAAAGTGAGGTAGGGCAAGGGTTACGAAGTTTGAGAAATCAAATATTTCTACCACTGGGTAATAAGTTGTGTTTATGCAACGTCTGATGTTGATCACATCAATCTGTCTCACAGCGCCAGAGACCCGGATTCCATCCCAACTCCGGGTGCTGTCTGTATGGAGTTTGTATGTTCTTCCCGTGACCTGCGTGAGATTTCTCCAAGATCTCCAAAATCTTCGGTTTCCTCCCACACTTCAAAGACGTATAGGTTTGAAGGTTAATTGGCTTGGTATAAATGTAAATTTTCCATTAGTGTGTAGGATAGCGTTAATGTGCGGGGATCACTGGTCGATACAGACTTGGTGGGCTGAAAGGCCTGTGTCTCTAAACTAAGTCTCTCTGTCAACGTTGCCTATCCCAGAAGATGAAGATGCACTATTGATGTAGAAGATAAACACATAGATAGGGTAGTCAGTAATACTTCTCCCAGCGTGGAAATTTCAAATGTGGCTTACCAGAATGATGTGTAGGAAGGAACTGCAGATGCTTGTTTACACCAAAGATAGATGCAAAATGCTGGAGTAACTCAGCGGGACAGTCAGCATCTCGGGATAGAAGGAATGGGTGACTTTTCAGGTCGAGGACCTTCTTCAGACTGAGAGTCGGGGCAGAGGGAAGCTAGAGATATGGAAGGGTAAGGTGTGAAAACACAGATCAAAGCAGGCGATGCTCAAGGAAATGTGGAATGGTACATGGTTAGCTGAGGGGAAGGTGACAACGAGGTTTACAATCAGGAGGACTGTTAAAGTAGTCGGAGAACTAGGGTGGGGAAGGGATGGAGAGAGAGGGAAAGCAAGGGCTACTTGAAGTTAGAGACATCGATACCGCTGGATTGTAAACTGAATGATGCCTGGCTTAAGGAGTGATAGCTACAGGGAGAGGTTGGACAGACTTGGATTGTTTTCTATGGAACGCCATAGGTTGCGGGGAGACCTGATAGAAGTTTATACAATGATGAGAGGCGTAGATAGGGTAGACAGTCAGAGCCTTTTCCCCGGGATGGAAACATCAAATACTAGATGGCATGGACTTAAGGTGAGAGGGGCAAAGTTTAAAGGTGGTGTATACGGGGTAAGTTTTTTTACACAGAGTATTGAGAATAGTCAATTGATGACTGAGGCAGGTCTTCTTCTTCTTTCGTGTCCATCATCCATGTTGCAAATGTTACATCGCTGTCATCGTCCATCCTGAAAAGGGCGCAAGCTTCCGGCGACAGTCAGTGGGAGCCATCACTTGTACAACAGATGATGGTGACATTGTGACATTTCAGAGACTTTAGGATAGGCATGTGTAGGAAGGAACTGCAGATGCTGGTTTAAACTGAAGATAGACACAAAAAGCTGGAGTAACTCAGCGGGACAGGCAGCATCTCGGGAGAAAAGGAATAGATGATGTTTCGGGTCGGGACCCTTCTTCGGACTTGTGTCTACATTAGGATAGGGACATGGATATGCAGGAAATAGAGACATAGAGATGTAGACGGATAAGAGTTGGTCTTGCCTTTATGTTAGGCACAGACATTGTGGGCTGAAATTGGACACAAGATGCTGGAGTAACTCAGCAGGACAGGCAGCATCTCAGGAGAAGGAATGGGTGGTGTTTCGGGTCGAGACCCAACATCACCCATTCCTTCTCTCCCGAGATGCTGCCTGATCTGCTGAGTTACTCCAGCATCTTGTGTCTACATTTGATTTAAACCCACGTTTGCAGTTCGTTCCTACACATTGTGGGCGGAAGTGCTTGTTCCTGTGCTGTACTGTTCGAGGGTTATGGTCTATGTTCCATGTCTCCAGTGGGACCTTCATGCGGGGGAAGAATGTGCCCACATGTGAAGAATGAGATGGAGAAACCATCAAACCCTTGAAGCCTCTCTGATCCTTTATCTCAATGTTACATTCTTGCTCTCCACCCAGAACATTTGATGCCTTTCGGGTCAAGAATTCAATCTGACTTTGTCTGAAGAAGGGTCTCGACCCGAAACGTCACCTATTCCTTTTAGGTTAGTTTAGCTTAGCTTAGAGATACAGCCCGGAAACAGGCCCTTCGGCCCACTGGGTCCGTGCCGACCAGCGATCCCCGCACATTAGCATATCCTACACGCACTATGGACAATTTTTACATTTACCAAGCCAATTAACCTACATACCTGCACGTCTTTGGAGTGTGGAAGGAAACCGAAGATCTCGGAGAAAACCCACGTGGTCACGGGGAGAACGTACAAACTCCGTACAGACAGCACCCGTAGTCGTGATCGAACATGGGTTTCCGATGCTGCAAGCGCTGTAAGGCAGCAACTCTACTGCTACGCCACTGTTCTGCAGCGATGCTCTCTGACCCGCTGAGTTACCTCAGCATTTAGAGTCTACTAGACCAAGTGGACCCGTTGGGCCCATTCCTCGTAGAGGGGAGACAGGGAAGGGGAAAGGGTATGATTGAGTGAGGCCTGGACCCAAAGCCTCTCTTGTATTGTAGCACCCTCAACCCCCCACTCAATCCCCCCCCTCCTCCCCCTACTAACCCACTCCACCCCCCCTAGCCACCCCCACTTGCCCCTCCCCTGCCCCCACCCAGGAACGCAGGGGGATTGAGTGGCTGAGTGTTAGACCAATGCAGTAGAGGTTTGGGGGAGTTTCAAAGGGGGTTCAGGGGGGATGAATTGGGTGAATGGAGGGTGGAAGAGACGGGTGGATAATGGGGCTGGGGGATGGAGTGGGTGAGAAGAGGATAAGGGGGTGGGTTGTGGAGGGGATGATAAGGAGTTGAGGGGGTGTGGATGGAGTGGGTGAGTGGGGCTCTTAAAAAAAAACCTGAAACCAATTTAAGTTAATGCAGCACAGGTTTGGGGGAGTTTTAAGGGGGATTAAGGGGGGAATGGAGTGCGTGAGTGGGGCTCTGGAGAAAAATTCTAAACACAATTTCAGCTAATGCAGGAAAGGTTTGGGGGAGTTTTAAGGGGGGGAGGGGTTGAGGTGGGAATGGAGTGCGTGAGTGAGGGGATGGGGTGGCTGAGTAAGGGGAGGGTGTTAGACCAATGCAGTCGAGGTTTGGGGGAGTTTTAAAGGGGGTTCAGGGAGGATGAATTGGGCGGATGGGGGATGGAGGAGAGGGGATAAGGGGGCTGAGGGGAGGATAAGGGGGTTGTGGGGGGGGAGGATAAGTGGGGTTGAGGGGGTGTGGATGGAGTGGGTGAGTGCAGCTCTTTAAAAAGCCTGATTTAAATTAATGCAGCACAGGTTTGGGGGAGTTAAGGGGGATTGAGGGGGCGGGGGCCCGTGAGCGGGGCTCTAAACAAAATTCTAAACACAGTTTCAGTTAATGCAGGAGAGGTTTGGGGGAGTTTTAAGGGGGGGGTGAGGTGGGAATGGAATGGCTGAGTAAGGGGAGGGTTTTAGACCAATGCAGTGGAGGTTTGGGGGAGTTTTAAAGGGGGCTCAGGGGGGATGAATTGGGTGAATGGAGGGTGGGGGAGATAAGGCGGCTGAGGGGGATGGAGTGGGTGAGGGGAGGATAAGGGGGGTTGAGGTGGGTTGTGGCGGGGGATGATAAGTGGGGTTGAGGGGGTGTGGATGGAGTGGGGCTCTTACAAAAACCTGAAAACAATTTAAGTTAATGCAGCACAGGTTCGGGGGGTTTTAAGGGGGATTGAGGGGGGAATGGAGTGCGTGAGCAGGGTTCTGAAAAAAATCCCAAACACAATTTCAGTTAATGCAGGAGAGAATTGCGGGAGTTTTAACGGGGGATTGAGGTGGGAATGGAGGGGGGTTGAGGTGGGAATGGAGTGCGCTACCCCTCCCCTCCTCCTCCTCCTCCTGCTCCCCCTCCTCCCCCCCTCCTCCTGTACCCTCCTCCCTCACCCAGTCCATCCCCCCCTTCAACCACTCCATCCCACTCAGCACTGCCGTCAGTCGGGCGGGTGCCCCCCTCTCGGCGCGGGAGAGCGACTACACCTCCTGGCGGTCAGCGCGGCCTGATCTGAGGAGTGGCAGGCACGAGGCATGCCGGGACGGGCGGCTGTGCTCCGGGCGGGGGAGCGCATTAGTGAAAGATCCGGGGGGTGGCGCATTAGTGAAAGATCCGGGGGGGGGGGGGAGCGCATTAGTGAAAAGTCCGGGGGGGGGGGAGCGCATTAGTGAAAGGTCCGGGGGGGGGGGGGCGCATTAGTGAAAGGTCCGGGGGGGGGGGGAACGCATTAGTGAAAGGTCCGGGGGGGGGGAGCGCATTAGTGAAAGGTCCGGGGAGGGGGGGGGAGCGCATTAGTGAAAGGTCCAGGGGGGGGGGGCGCGCGCATTGGTGAAAGGTCCGGGGGGGGGGGGGTGCGCATTGGTGAAAGGTCCGGGGGGGGGGGGGGGCGAGAGCGAGCTGTTGAAGACGTGCGGGTCGCATTGCATTGTGACGTCACACACTGAACACCGGCGGGGGGGGGGGGGGGGTGGGGGGGAGCGCGAGCTGATCTCTCATAGGTGCACGGGTGCCATTGTGACGTCACACGCTGAAGCCCTTCAAGAAATGGGTTAGAAATGAACATTTTAAACTTTAATATCTCTCTAGCTTTAAAAATGTAGCTTCAATTTGAATGAAAGTAATTGTAATATATGGCCAGGATAATGGTGAATATGGTGGTGCAAAAATTGTAGCGCAATGGTATACCGTTTTGGCTGCGCGAGCGTGAAAAGTTAAGCTGTCCACATACACACATACGGACATACACACAAACACATGGACATCAGAGTTTTAGTAATATACTAGACCAAGTGGGCCCGTTGGGCCCGTCCTCGTAGGGTTTCCATTGTAACCGGGAGGGGAGTGGGGGGGAGGGAAGGGGGAGGTAGGGAGGAGGGGAGGGGGAGTGAGGGGGGAGGGGAGGGGGGGAGGGGGGAGGGAGAGGGGAGGTAGGGGGGAGGGGGAGGGAGGGGGAGGGAGGGGGGAGGGAGAGGGGAGGGAGGGGGGGAGGGAGGGGGACCTCCCCTTTTCCCAGTACCACTCTTTCCCCGTTGGGCCCGTCCTCGTAGGGTTTCCATTGTAACCGGGAGGAGGGGAGGGAGG
>NW_027601868.1:0-66096 GCF_053455715.1 Rhinoraja longicauda | reverse complement strand
AATCATTCATATCATTCCCAATCCCTGTGATCTGATAATAGACGAAGTTTACAACAAACGTCAGCCACAGGAGGATGAAGCTGCCGGAGATGGTGAAGAGTAAAACCACAGACCTCCTCCTGCTCTCCATCTCCGGGTCACTGCGCTTCTCCCCCTTGCTCTCACCCCTCAGCCCCTGACGGACCCGACTGGCCACTAGAATGTGCCGGACTGTCAGAGCGTTGAGCAGCAGGATCACAGCGAAAGGGAGGAACGGAGTTAAAACCGTGTCGATCCAGTCAAATGCCACCCACCCGGGGTCAGTGTAATAACTGTCCACCGGGGCACAGAACCACGGGACATTGTCGATGATTGTCCCGGGTTCCTGTGTGAAGTAGCGGGGAACGTTTTTCAGACACAGCAGAACGCCGGCTGTTGCGAGAACCGCAGCCGCAGTTTTCCCGGTGCAATATTTTGTTTTCAGCTTCTGGCAACAAATGGCGACAAAGCGATCAAAGGTGAAAGTGACGGTGAACCAGACAGAACAGTCTGTAGCTGCAGTCTGCAGTACAGTGTTAACACTGCACACAGGGGTGAGGGACAGGAAACTCCAATTAAAGTAATGGTATCGGATCCGAAACAAAATGACCTCGGTGATCAGGGTGAGTAGATCGGCCGCTGCCATGGCCACCAGGTAGCGAGTGGTGCAGGTGGAGAGGCCGCACTTTCCCCGGGACAGGGTCACAATCGCCACTAAATTCACTGCGGAAAGAGAAGGGGACGGACACTGGGCATTACTGAACATGGTCTCCGGGGCTGAACACCGGCTCCACTTTCAGCTGAAGATCAGGAGTGTTGGAGTCGGTGCGCGACTGCAGGTTTAACAATGTCAGACCCGGCTCCGACTGTGCCCGACCTGCCAGCTTCAGGGGAGAGGAGATAAGGGGACGGGCGGGGTAAAGGGCGGGGAGGGAACGAGCAGCCGCCCGCTACAATAGGCGGAATGGTCCTGTCTACAGTTAACCCCGCTCACAGTCTCTGATGGGGCCGGTTTCACAGACTTAACCGTGACCGGCCGCGTTTAACCAGGGCTCTGGGAACTCGGCATCTGATGGGGACGAGGAGGGTTCCAGAGGGACGGCAGGGACAACTTAGGATCCGGCAGCAGAGTGGCTCCGTTAATGGATTCATTCCGCAGTGAGTTCAGTTCGGTAACAACACACGCCGGTAGATCCGCGGCCACTGGTTCAGGAGATCGATCCAATTATTGACCAACAGGCGGGTTGAATCCGACTGTGACAGACTCCACAGTGAGACGTGTCCACAGGAGCGGGTGTTCACTCTGATCAATAACTCAGACACAGTGAACTTCACAATGTAAACCCCTCCCAGTCACACCGTCCCGGAGAGCTGCCTGTCCCGAGCACTGGGACAACTCTGGGCAAGGTCCCACTGAAGGCAAGAACAACATTCTAGTGGGTCCCGGCAGTGGGAGAAAAAGAGGTTAGTTTCGGCTGTCTGAAAATAAGAAAAATCACAGCGTTAATTCAAAAATATTTCACTGAGAGGATTGATATACTTCACATATACTTGAACAACGATTATCAGTTGGGAATCTTGTAACAGAATCAGATTCAGGGCAACACCGGTGCACAGACGGAGTTATAAATTTTGAATAGTTCTGCTCACTTACCAGGGACTCCAACGGCAGCAATGATCACGTACAAGATTTTCTCCACGTCGAAATATTCCCAAAGCTTTTCCCCCATTTTCTCTGCCCAGCGACGTGTCCAAGTGAGCTACCGGTAATCTCTCGGAATGAAATGCTGGGGCAGAACATTCCCGGAGATTTTATACCACTTCGTCTCCACCGGGACAATGAAGTTTCAATAGTGTTTAAAAATAGAGATTTTGAAATGATTCGCAAATAGATGACATCAGACAAGTGAAATCCCTGCTGAGACAGGTCGTGATTTATTCAGGGAATTGATTGAGAAACTCCAAAGACTGGGAATTGTGGCGATACTGAGGGATGGAAATTGGGAGCGGCATTGCTCCAGCAAAGGGGATATTGTTTCAAACTCCATCAGGTCCAACTCTCCGCCTCATGTTGTTTGTCTGATTTCCTTCAATCCGCTTCACTCACTAAGGCAATCCCAAATTCCAGGGACCCTCTCAGGGCTTCTGGTGCCCAGTTTGATGGTGGAGTGGGCGAACATGTTTCTCAGGTTGAGGAGTTAGGTCAACAGATCACCTCGCACTAAAATGGCCCCGTCCACTCTGGTTCACCGCTCAATATGATCGCGGCTTAACTGACTGCAACCTCAACCCCACACTCCCGGCGAGGCCGGTAACCATTCACACCTTGCTTGCCTGCAGTGGGTCTGATTTTGCGCCGGGACAATAACATTCCCTGCCTTCGTCACGTCTGAGGAGGAACGACCCAAAGACTCACCACACTCAGAAAACAGAAACATTGTGGCTTCAGAATTGTTCGAAACCCAAATAATACAGCGAATGATGTGGCACATCTCCCTCCTCCCTTTCTCTCTCCCTCCATCCTTACTGCTCTCCTCTCTTTGAACTGTGACTCTCTCTCCTACCCTCTCTATTCTCTCTTTCTGCGCCTCTGTTTCTGTCAATCTTTCACCCCTTACCCCTCCCTCCCCTCTCACTCTCACTGCATCTCTCCCTCAGTTTCTCTCTATCTATCTCACGCTTCCCTCTCTCCCTTTTGCCAACCCACTCGCTCTGAACACCCCTCCCTCTTCATCTTCCCAATCTCCCTTTGATAATTCACTGCCCCTCCATCTCTTCCCCTTTCGTCTTCTCAGCTATCTCTCCCTATCTGTCTCTCTCTCTTTTCCCCAACTCTCCTCCTGCTCGCCCCCACTTCTCTCTCCAACGCCATTCTTGGGAAGTGCGGTTAGAACGGTTAGCCGCCATGGGATGTAACAGCTGTCCCTGTGCCTCTTCCCTGGGGACTGGAGAGTGTTTCCTACACCAATCTCTGTGACCCCCTCCCCTCCGGTCCCTACACCCCCTCTCTATGACCCCATCCCTCCTGCCCCTACACCCCCTCTCTATGACCCCCTCCCTCCTGCCCTTACACCCCACACTCTCCTCGTCTCTGTGACACCCTCCCCTCCCGCCCCTACACCCCCTCCTGTCTCTGTGAACCCCTCCCTCCGGCCCCTAAACTCCCTCTCCCTGTCTCTGTGACTCCCCTCTCGTCCTCTTCAAAGCCCCACATCCTTCCTGTAGTGTGGGACGAACAGAACTGCGTGCAATACTCCAAATGCAGCCTGACCAAAGTCCTGGAGAGATGCATCTTGACGTCCTGGCTCTTGAACTCGATTCCGCGGCAGATGAAGGCAAGCGGACCACACGCCTTCTTCACCGCTCTGTCTACTTGTGTTGCCACTTTACGAGGAGTTCCGGAGTTTATCAGGAACAGTTTCTTTCTCTCCACAATCAGACTACTGCACGGAGTTAGTATTTAGAGTCACAGAGTGATGCAGCGTGGAAACAGGCCCTACCTTCGCCCCAACTTGCCCACACCGACCAACATGCCCTATCTACACTATTCCCACGTGCCCGCGTTTGGCCCATATCCCTCCAAACCTGTCATATCCATGTACCTGTCCAAGTGTCTCTTAAACTGTGTGATAGTCCCTGCCTCAACTTCCTTCTCCGGCAGCTCGTTCCATACACCCACCACCCGCTGTGTGGAAAAGTTGCCCCTCGGGTTCCTTCTAAATCTTTCCCCCCTCACCTTAAACCTATGTCCTCTGGTTCTCATTTCCCCTACTCTGGGCAACGGACTCTGTGCATCTAGCCGATATATTCCTCTTATTTAATAGCATTTATTTCAAGAGGGCTTGCATATAGTCAAGTCATGTCAAGTCAATTTTATTTGTATAGCACATTTAAAAACAACCCACGTTGACCAAAGTGCTGTACATCTGTTAAGGTACTAAGGAAAAAATGAAACATACAGTAGCACACAATCATATCAGCACATACAAAACAGTTCACAGCGCCTCCTCAATGGGCCTCAAACGCTAGGGAGTAGAAATAGGTTTTGAGCCTGGACTTAAAGGAGTCGATGGAGGGGGCAGTTCTGATGGGGAGAGGGATGCTGTTCCGTAGTCTAGGAGCTGCAACCGCAAAAGCGTGTTAAACCCTGAGCTTAAGCCTAGACCGCGGGATAGTGAGTAGCCCCAAGTCGGCCGACCTGAGGGACCTGGAGTTAGAGAGGTGGGTTAGAAGATTTTTGATGTAGTGGGGGGGAATGTCAATTTAGGGCTTTATATGTGAATAGGAGGAGCTTGAAGTTGATCCTGTACCGTACAGGGATCCAGTGGAGAGAGGCCAGAATCGGCGTGATGTGGTCCCTTTTACGGGTACTCGTCACGAGTTTCGCTGCGGCGTTTTGGACCAGTTGCAGGCGGGACAGGGAAGATTGGCTGATCCCAGTGTATAGGGAGTTGCAGTAGTCTAGGCGGGAGGAAATGAGAGCGTGAATGGTTTTTTCAGTGCCGTCGAATTGGAGGAAAGGTTTGATTTTAGCTATGGTACGAAGTTGGAAGAAGCTGGCTTTTACCACAGCGTTGACTTGCTTGTCAAATTTTAATGCAGAGTCAAATAACACGCCGAGGTTTTTGACATGCGGTTTGACTAGGCAGGATAGGCTTCCAAGACTGCCTGTTATCGATTTGATGGAGTCGGGGGGCCTAATAGGATGACCTCAGGCTTGCTCTCGTTTAATTAGAGGAAGTTCTGTGCCATCCAACATTTTATGTCCTCAAGGCAGTGTAAGAGGCTGTTTAAATTTGACTGGTTGTAGGGCTTCAGGGGGAGGTAAAGCTGAGTGTCATCGGCATAGCAGTGGAAAGAAATGCCGTGCCTTTGAATGATTTGGCCAAGGGGGAGCATGTATAGAGAGAAGAGAATGGGGCCTAGGATGGAGCCTTGTGGAACTCCGCAGGAGGGGCTAGTTGGAGCAGAGGAATAACTGCCTATGTTGATGGCGAAACTCCTAACTTTGAGGTAGGAAGCGAACCAGCTCACGGCAGTGCCATCAATGCCAACCGCGTACCGGAGACGGTCAATAAGGATGGTGTGGTCCACTGTATCGAACGCTGCGCTGAGGTCGAGACGGAGCAGGATTGCACAGTCGCCGGTGTCGATGGCGAGAAGCAGGTCATTGTGTACCTTCAACAAGGCAGACTCTGTGCTGTGGTGGGCTCTGAAACCTGACTGGAAACTTTCCAGGATGGTGTTTTGGTGTAGGTATGGCACTAATTGGTTTAGAATTGCCTTTTCAAGGACTTTTGACAGGAATGGCAGTTTGGAAATGGGTCTGTAGTTACTAGGCAAGGTGGGGTCTAGGTTAGGTTTTTTCAGTAGGGGCTGGACCACCGCGTGCTTGAAACAGGTTGGAACAGTGCCAGTGGCCAGGGAACTGTTGATAATAGAGCGACTATTGCAATGACATCCTTCAGAAGGGCAGTGGGGGCAGGATCAAGGGGGCAGGTTGCTGGTTTCATAGCGGAGACAAGCTTTGCAAGGGAGGATAGAGTGACGGGTTGGAAACAGTCCAATTTAGATGAACAGACTCGTGAGACAGCTAGGTCACGGGTGGGAGGGGAAATGTTCATTCTAATGTTCTCAACTTTGCTGGTGAAAAATTTAGCGAATTCTTCGCACTTAGCAGGGGACCTAACTAAGCTGGTACTGGGGGCGGGACATATGACAGAGGTAATTGTGCTAAATAGGACCTTGGAGTTATGAGAGTTTTTGGAAATAAGGTCGGAGAATTATTGTGCTCCAGCAGACTTTACTGCTTCCTGGTATTTGAGAAGATTGTTTCTCAGAATTTCGAAGGAAATTTGAAGCTTGTCACATTTCCACCTCCGTTCTGATTTTCTGCACTCCCTTCTTAGGGCTTTGGTGGTGTCATTGAGCCAAGGCCGACCTTTGGGCTTAGGCTTTTTCATTTTAAGGGGAGCGATAGAATCCAGGATGGAAGAGCAAGTGATATTAAATAAAGAGGTGAGATCCTCAGTGCTGAGATGGGGGGGGAGAAGCCTCAATAGTGCAGAAGTTGGGGGCAGCTGTGAGAGCCTCGGAGAATTTACTGGCAGGCAATGAATTTATGTCGCGGGAGTAGCGAACAGGGAGATGAGATTTTGCGGGAGATAAAGGCAGAGATGCGTCAAAAATGATAGCGCTGTGGTCCGATAGACAGGCTTCAGTAGTTTCAATGTTGTTGATTGGGAATCCGGACGATAACACTAGGTCGAGAGTATCCTAACTTGTGAGTGGGTCCCGTGGTGTGAAGAGTCTGTGGTCTCCGCAAAGCCATCAAGGGTGCCAAGAGACAATACTGGGAGAAACTTAAGTCCAAGTACAACCTCTGGGTCACACGGAGAATGTGGCACGGTCTGATTAAGATAAATGGATGCAAAGAATGTTCGGGGACGGCACGTGATGACGTAGGCACAGGTTGTGGTCTTCCAGCTCCTCCGAACAAAACTTAGAAAAGTACCGAGTAAGTTAAAAAAAAATTGAACAAAAGTTTCTTAGAAAGTCTATAATTCTCTATAAAGATCGGGGGATTATTGAAACATGTCTCCTAAACAAAAACTGAAGAAACATATTGGTTTAAAGAGATCGGGTGAGAAGAGGGAAGGAGGCCCTGTTGCGATGGAGAATCCTCGTGCTCAAGTTGAGAGGACTGATCCCGAAGAATGGCAAGCAGGAGCGGCGGCACCCGGGAGGAAGAAGCATGCCTCGCGTGAATACGGGGAACCGCGCATGCGCGAACAAGGGGAACCGTGCATGCGCGAAATGTCACAAGGGAAGTTAAAGAAACTACAATCCCAGGATGCCTCTGCCACAGATAGTGACATCGACCAGGACCAGGACCAAGAACATACAGACGATCAAGAAGATTCATCAGAAGATGAACCTTGCCTATTTGATAGACCTAAAGGTAAAATTGAAAGTAAAAAATATAGGGGAAGTATGGAAGAGATCTTACAAGAAGTATGTGAACAATTAAAAAATAATACCATCGCCACCAACAGAAGTTTTTAAAAAATGGATAAATTGGATAAAAAAGTTTAAAAATTGGAAGTTAAGACTGAAGATACTACTGAAAGAGTGAATAAGATCGAAGACAACGTAACTGCTTGGATAACAGAAAGGAAACAAATATTTGAAAAACTGGACTTGTTGGAGAATACTAGTAGACGAAACAATATAAAGATTGTTGGTCTTGAAGAAGGCGCAGAGGGAGAAGATTCAATAGAATTCTTTCAAAAATGGATTCCGAATATTTTGGGAATGGAAAAAAGTGAAATCGAAATTGAAATTGAAAGGGCACATAGGGCATTAAGACCAAGTCCAAAACAGGGTCAGTATCCGAGATCAATTCTGATAAAATTATTGAGATATCAAGATAAAGAAAGAATTTTGAAGGCGGCTGCACAATGCATAAAGAATTCTACTCCTCCGAAAAGTGGAGAGAATAACCTTTTTTTCTATCCTGATATAAGTTATGAGCTTTTGAAGAGAAGGAAGGAATTCAACCCTGCGAAAAAAGCCCTGTGGCAAAAAGGTTATCGATTTTACCTGCGATACCCTGCAACACTGAATATTTTTATAGAAAGAGAAGGAAACAAATTTTTTACTGATTACCAGGAAGCTGAGGAATTTGCTTTAAAACTTCCAAAGGCTCACCAGATACAAGAAGAACGACAATGAGACATGGATTGAAACGGATATGAACGGAGAGAAGATAAAGGATATGAAATGTAAAGATTGAATGAATAATGATTGGGAGAAAAGGTTATGCTAGTTCGGGGGGGGGGGGGGGGTGGAGAACCACCAATTGATGACTGCGGGATTCATGTGTGTATTCATGGCGTGTGCCATGACCCGTAAAATGGAGGGAGGTAATGCTGTTTTCTTTTTTATAAACAGCATTAGTAGGGGGTTATTTTGGGTTTCTTTAACTATTTATTTTTATTTTTCATCTTTTAGCCTGGATGTTGGGGGGGGGGGATGTACAGCAACATGGTGAATTTTAAGGAAACTCCCCAAAGAACCATGAGAAACGAGGTGTTAAGTAATGTTATAGATAGGAGTAATTTTGTTAAGAATAATGGTTAAATTACTGAACTTTTGAGTTTTAATGTTAATGGGTTAAATGGGCCGGTAAAAAGAAAAAGAATTTTAACACATATTAAAAAAATGAAGATAGATATAGCTTTTTTGCAGGAAATTCATTTAACAGAGATGGAACATCAGAAATTAAAAAGAGACTGGGTGGGAACGGTTACTGCAGCTTCATTCAATTCAAAAGCGAGGGGAGTTGCAATTTTGATTAATAAAACATTACCAATCAAAATACAAAATACAATTATTGATCCTGCGGGAAGATATGTGATTATACATTGCCAACTCTTTTCGGAATTATTGACCTTGATGAATATTTATGCACCAAATGAAAATGATATAAAATTTATACAAGAAACTTTTTTGAATCTGGCCGATGCCCAAGATAAAATACTAATAGGTGGAGACTTTAATTTTTGCTTAGACCCAGTTTTAGATAGATCAGTTAGGACAGTTACAAAAACGAAAATAGCAAAATTAACTTTGTCATTGATGAAAGATTTAAATCTAACCGATATATGGAGAAGACTTAACCCAAGAGAAAGAGATTATTCTTTTTACTCATATAGACATAAAACTTATTCGAGGATTGATCTCTTTTTATTATCAACAAACATACAGGACAGAGTGAAAAATGTTGAATATAAAGCAAGAACATTATCAGATCACTCCCCTTTAACAATGTCGATGGTAATGATGGATAAAGAGGAAATTACTTATAGTTGGAGATTTAATTCAACATTATTAAATCGAGAAGATTTTTGTGAGTTTATGAGAAGACATATTCAATTTTATTTAGATACAAATTCAAACTCAGTTGATGATAAATTTGTTATATGGGATGCAATGAAAGCATATTTGAGAGGACAGATAATAAGTTATACTTCCAAAATTAAGAAAGAATATATGGCCGAAGTAGAGCAATTGGAGAAAGAAATTACAAAATTAGAAAAAGAATCTCAAAGGTATGTAACGGAAGAGAAACGAAGACAACTTATCAATAAGAAGTTACAATATAATAAGTTACAATAAGAAGTTACAATATAATACATTACAGACATACCGAACAGAAAAAGCAATTATGAGAACTAAACAGAGTACTATGAGTTAGGAGAGAGATCACATAAGGTCCTTGCTTGGCAGTTGAAAGCCGAACAGTCTTCGAGAACGATTAACGCTATTAGAATAAATACAAATAAAATTACTTATAAACCTTTAGAAATTAATGAAACCTTTTTTTAAAAAAATTCTGAATTATACGTCAGAATCACAAAAAGATACTAATGAGATAGATTTTTTTAGCACAAATAAACCTTCCTAAATTAAATTTAGAAGAACAGATGGGATTAGATATGCCTTTTTCATTAAAAGAGGTCAAAGAAGTGTTAATATCACGACAGAGTAATAAATCCCCAGGAGAAGATGGGTTCCCGCCAGAATTTTATAAAAAATTTAAATAATTATTAATTCCTCCTTTTATGGAGGTGATACAGCAGGCGGAAAGAACACATAACCTCCCAGAGTCTTTTACGACAGCGATTTTAACAGTAATACCAAACAAAGATAGGGATCCTTTAAAACCAACATCATATAGACCTCTCTCTTTGCTGAATACAGATTATAAAATAGTAGCAAAAATTTTATCTAATAGATTGTCTAAGTATTTACCAAAATTAGTACATATGGATCAAACTGGATTTATTAAAAATAGACATTCTGCAGATAATGTAACTAGGTTACTTAGTATAATGCATTTGGCACAAAAGAGGAATGAAATAAGTGTAGCAGTAGCTCTGGATGCAGAAAAAGCATTTGATAGGTTAGAGTGGGATTTTTTATATAAAGTATTGGAAAAATATGGGTTAGGAACAACTTTTATAAACTGGATTAAAACTCTAAATGTGAATCCCAAAGCTAAGGTAGCGACAAATGGCCAAATTTCAACACCGTTTCAATTAAAAAGGTCAACTAGACAAGGATGCCCATTATCACCTGCTTTATTTGTCCTGGCGATAGAACCGTTAGCTGAACTAATTAGAACTGACCCAGATATTAAGGGTTTTAAAGTCAATCAGGAAGAATTTAAGATTAATTTATTTGCAGATGAGGTTTTGATACACTTAACAAAACCATTAGATTCGTTGCGCAAACTATCTTTTAGATTAGAAGAATATGGAAGAATATCAGGTTATAAAATAAATTGGGATAAAAGTGAAATTTTACCCCTTACTAAAGGAGATTACACTCAATGTCGATTACTAACCTGTTGGCAAGGATACTCGACAGGGGAGACCGAGTCAGGAAGAGCCGTAGTGGTGGGTGACTCCATCGTCCGAGGGACGGACAGAAGATTCTGTGGCAGCAGGAGGGACTTGAGGATGGTCTGTTGCCTCCCTGGTGCCAGGGTTCAACACATCACAGACCGGCTTCAGAAAATCCTAGTGAGGGAAGGCGATCAACCTGAAGTCGTTGTGCACGTGGGCACGAATGACGTCGGGCGGAAGAGGAAGGAGGTGCTACAGCGGGAGTTTAGAGAGTTGGGAAAAGCACTGAGAAGTAGGACGTCGAAGGTGGTTATCTCTGGACTGCTACCGGTACCTCGTGCTGGTGAGGCCAGGAACAGAGAGATAGAGGGTATGAATTTATGGCTGAGGGGCTGGTGCAGAGAGCAGGGATTTCGATTTCTGGACCACTGGGATCTCTTCTGGGCTAGGGGTGACTTGTACAAAAGGGACGGGTTGCATCTTAACAGCAGGGGGACAAACATTCTGGCAGGCAGGTTTGCTAGTGTGACACCTGTGGCTTTAAACTAAGTAGTGGGGGGGAGGGGTTAACAAATTGTGAATATGAAGATGAGGTAAAAGGGAATACAGGAGATATTGCAAAAGACTCTCGGAAGAATGGGAACAGAAGTTCTAGAGCGGAAAAGAAATTAAGGGCAGGGCCAATTGTGAACGATGTGAGAGAGGAGGTAAATACAGAAGTTAAAGTGTTGTACTTAAATGCGCGTAGTATAAAAAATAAAGTGGATGAGCTTGAGGCTCAGTTAGTCATGGGCAAGTATGATGTTGTAGGGATCACTGAGACATGGTTACAAGAGGACCAGGGCTGGGAACTGAATATCCAGGGGTACACAACGTATAGAAAAGACAGACAGGTGGGCAGAGGGGGTGGGGTTGCTCTGATGGTAAGGAATGATATTCATTCCCTTGCAAGTGGTGACATAGAATCAGGAGATGTTGAATCAGTATGGATAGAAATGAGAAATTGTAAGGGTAAAAAGACCCTAATGGGAGTTATCTATAGGCCCCCAAACAGTAGCCTCGACATAGGGTGCAAGTTGAATCAGGAGATAAAATTGGCGTGTCAAAAATGTAATGCTACTGTGGTTATGGGAGATTTCAACATGCAGGTAGACTGGGAAAATCAGGTTGGAAATGGACCCCAGGAAAGAGAGTTTGTAGAGTGCCTTCGAGATGGATTCTTAGAACAGCTTGTACTGGAGCCTACCAGGGAGAAGGCAATTCTGGATTTAGTGTTGTGTAATGATCCTGATCTGATAAGGGGACTAGAGGTAAAAGAGCCATTAGGAGGCAGTGATCACAACATGATAAGTTTTACTCTGCAAATGGAAAGGCAGAAGGGAAAATCGGAAGTGTCGGTATTACAGTATAGCAAAGGGGATTACAGAGGCATGAGGCGGGAGCTGGCCAAAATTGATTGGAAGGAGGCCCTAGCAGGGAAGACGGTAGAACAGCAATGGCAGGTATTCCTGGGAATAATGCAGAGGTTGCAGGATCAATTTATTCCAAAGAGGTGGAAAGACTCTAAGGGGAGTAAGAGACACCTGTGGCTGACGAGGGAAGTCAGGGACAGCATAAAAATTAAGGAGAGGAAGTATAACATAGCAAAGAAGAGTGGGAAGACAGAGGATTGGGACTCTTTTAAAGAGCAACAAAAGTTAACTAAAAAGGCAATACGGGGAGAAAAGATGAGGTACGAGGGTAAACTAGCCAATAATATAAAGGAGGATAGCAAAAGTTTTTTTAGATACGTGAAGAGGAAAAAAATAGTCAAGGCAAATGTGGGTCCCTTGAAGACAGAAGCAGGGGAATTTATTATGGGGAACAAAGAAATGGCAGACGAGTTAAACCGTTACTTTGGATCTGTCTTCACTGAGGAAGATACACACAATCTCCCAAATGTTCTAGGGGCCGGAGAACCTAGGGTGATGGAGGAACTGAAGGAAATCCACATTAGGCAGGAAATGGTTTTGGGTAGACTGATGGGACTGAAGGCTGATAAATCCCCAGGGCCTGATGGTCTGCATCCCAGAGTACTTAAGGAGGTGGCTCTAGAAATAGTGGAAGCATTGGAGATCATTTTTCAATGTTCTATAGATTCAGGATCAGTTCCTGTGGATTGGAGGATAGCAAATGTTATCCCACTTTTTAAGAAAGGAGGGAGAGAGAAAACGGGTAATTATAGACCAGTTAGTCTGACATCAGTGGTGGGGAAGATGCTGGAGTCAATTATAAAAGACGAAATTGCTGAGCATTTGGATAGCAGTAACGGGATCATTCCGAGTCAGCATGGATTTACGAAGGGGAAATCATGCTTGACAAATCTACTGGAATTTTTTGAGGATGTAACTAGGAAAATTGACAAGGGAGAGTCAGTGGATGTGGTGTACCTCGACTTTCAGAAAGCCTTCGACAAGGTCCCACATAGGAGATTAGTGGGCAAAATTAGGGCACATGGTATTGGGGGTAGGGTACTGACATGGATAGAAAATTGGTTGACAGACAGAAAGCAAAGAGTGGGGATAAATGGGTCCCTTTCGGAATGGCAGGCAGTGACCAGTGGGGTACCGCAAGGTTCGGTGCTGGGACCCCAGCTATTTACGATATACATTAATGACTTAGACGAAGGGATTAAAAGTACCATTAGCAAATTTGCAGATGATACTAAGTTGGGGGGTAGTGTGAATTGTGAGGAAGATGCAATAAGGCTGCAGGGTGACTTGGACAGGTTGTGTGAGTGGGCGGATACATGGCAGATGCAGTTTAATGTAGATAAGTGTGAGGTTATTCACTTTGGAAGTAAGAATAGAAAGGCAGATTATTATCTGAATGGTGTCAAGTTAGGAGGAGGGGGAGTTCAACGAGATCTGGGTGTCCTAGTGCATCAGTCAATGAAAGGAAGCATGCAGGTACAGCAGGCAGTGAAGAAAGCCAATGGAATGTTGGCCTTCGTAACAAGAGGAGTTGAGTATAGGAGCAAAGAGGTCCTTCTACAGTTGTACCGGGCCCTGGTGAGACCGCACCTGGAGTACTGTGTGCAGTTTTGGTCTCCAAATTTGAGGAAGGATATTCTTGCTATGGAGGGCGTGCAGCGTAGGTTCACTAGGTTAATTCCCGGAATGGCGGGACTGTCGTATGTTGAAAGGCTGGAGCGATTGGGCTTGTATACACTGGAATTTAGAAGGATGAGGGGGGATCTTATTGAAACATATAAGATAATTAGGTGATTGGACACATTAGAGGCAGATAACATGTTCCCAATGTTAGGGGAGTCCAGAACAAGGGGCCACAGTTTGAGAATAAGGGGTAGGCCATTTAGAACGGAGATGAGGAAGAACTTTTTCAGTCAGAGGGTGGTGAAGGTGTGGAATTCTCTGCCTCAGAAGGCAGTGGAGGCCAGTTCGTTGGATGCTTTCAAGAGAGAGCTGGATAGAGCTCTTAAGGATAGCGGAGTGAGGGGGTATGGGGAGAAGGCAGGAACGGGGTACTGATTGAGTGATCAGCCATGATCGCATTGAATGGCGGTGCTGGCTCGAAGGGCTGAATGGCCTACTCCTGCACCTATTGTCTATTGTCTATTGTCTATTGTCTAACCCAATTTAGATGGCCATTAATTGGTATAAAGTATTTAGGTATAAGAATTGATAATGATATGAAGAATTTATATAAATTAAATTATTTATTATTACTAAGAAAAATAAAAGAGGACCTTGATAAATGGATGACATTACCAATAACATTAATAGGAAGAGTTAATGCCGTTAAAATGAATATATTTCCGAAATTACAATATTTATTCCAAACATTACCAATACAAGTACCACAGAAGTTTTTTCAAGAGTTAAATAAATATGTGCGGAAATTTCTTTGGAAAGGTAAAATGTCAAGAATATCGTTGGAAAAATTGACATGGAAGTTTGATTCAGGAGGATTACAACTTCCGAACTTTAAGAATTATTATAAAGCAAACCAACTGAGGTTTATTGCATCTCTTTTTGAAGAAAAAAACCCGGCATGGATAAGAATAGAACTAGATAAAATAGGAGAAAATATACCAGAAGACTTTATATATAAATGGGAACCTAAATTGATACGGGGACTGAAAGAATCTCCATTATTAAAACACTTGATCGGATTATGGAATAAGGTAAATTTTGAGGATGAAACAAAAAAATCTTTATTAGGAAAGACAACTTTGATTCAGAATAGATTGATACCTTTTACAATGGATAACCAGCTTCTATATAGGTGGCATCAAAAAGGGATTAGATATATAGGTGATTGCTTTGAAAAAGGTATATTGATGTCATTTGAACAATTGAAAAATAAATATCATATATCAAATAATTCCCTTTTCTGTTACTTTCAATTAAGAGCTTATTTAAAAGATAAATTGGGTCAAACAATGTTATTGCCGAAATCTAAGGAAATTGAAAACCTAATTCAAAAAGGACAAATCATTTTTTTTACTTCTATTATATATAATGTAATTCAAAAAAGGCTCCTAAACAAGGAATTCATATATCAAGGCGAAAATGGGAAACGGATTTGAATATTAATATTGATGGAACAAATTGGTCAAAACTATGCCTTGACAGTATGAAAAATACAATAAATGTTCGGTTTAGACTAGTACAATATAACTTTCTGCATCAATTATATATCACACCACAAAAATTAAAGAGAATAAACTCAAGTTTATCTGACCAATGTTTTCGGTGCAATCAAGAAATTGGTACTTTGTTTCATTCTACTTGGTCCTGTTCAAAAATACAACCTTTTTGGACAAACTTAAGAAGCTTTTTAGAACAGATTATCGGAATACAACTTCCATACAACCCAAGATTTTTGTTATTGGGTGATGTTGAAGGAATAAGACCACAACTTAAAATGAATAAATATCAGAAAGAATTTATAAAAATTGCATTAGCAGTAGCCAAAAAAACTATCGCAGTTACTTGGAAATCTGATTCCTATTTAAGTATGGACCTTTGGAATAATGAAATTTCTAACTGTATCCCACTTGAAAAAATTACTTATAATTTAAGGAACAAATATGATACTTTTTAAAATATCTTGCGTCCTTATCTACAAAAGAGGGGCCTATATATATATATAGAAGAATTGTTCATATTTACAATGGTTCTTTTGGGAGAGATGTATATACATATACAGTTTATTCTGTTTGGAATTCCATGGGGCGTGTGCAGGACCACCAACAACCAGGCAGTCTTTAATCTTTTTTTCTTTTCTTTCTTTTTCTTATTTGGGGTTAGTATAAGGGGGGTGGGGGGAAGGGTGGGGGGGGTTGTTTTCCAAAAAGTTCTGTAAAAAATAAAAAATAAATAATAAAAATTTAAATTAAAAAAAAAAAAAAAAGAATGTTCAGCCAATATCATTGGTGATAGTGCAAACCAACCTGATGAACTGAATACTTTTGTATGGTGACTTCTGGCTCTTCAGACTCCAGTGTGCCTCTCCCCAGGGTGACAGTTGCATTGGTTAGAGCGGCCTTGCTGTGGGTAAATCCACGAAAAGCAACAGGCCTAGACGGAGTTCCTGGCCGTGTCCTTAGTAGCTGAGCGGAAACGCTGGCAGCTGTATTCGTGGACATCTTTGTTCTTTCCCTACTCCGTTCTCAGGTACCCAACTGCCTCTTGAAGACCACCATCATTCCAGTGTCGAGGAAAGGCAAAACCTCAAGTTTAAACGACCACCGAACAGTGGCCTTGACATCCACCATCATGAAATGTTTTGGGAGGCTTGCAATGGAACGCATTATATCCAGTCTAGCCAGCGTCCTTGACCCACTGCAGTTCGCCTACCGTCACAACAGGTCCACGGACGATGCCATCGCCCTATCCCTACACTTATTCCCAGATCACCTGGAGCGTAGTAATTGCCGGGATTCTGAAATACAAGTGTGAAGCAAGATTAACGTAGAAGACTCAGATGGCACCCGTGGAGTGAGGAAAACGTATCGAATGTCCGAAATGAGTGACCCAATAAAATAACTGATAGTCCGAAACAAATGCATACTTCGCACAACTCAAGCGCACCTGAGTTAGAGTGAAAATTACATCGCCATCGCACCTGAACATTGCTACAAAATCAGTTCAAGCCGAACAATAGAAATAGAAATAGCCGATCATGCTTACTTATTGCTAAAGTCGATTTGGTAGCTATATTCCAAATGTTGTGGCTGTATAAATGCACCATCTTCAACATGTCTCAACTACCGTTACTTAAAGCTCGTTCTTTATACCCATCACCATCTTAGTGTAAAGGTCTTTCCTTCCATTTCCTTGTAAATCTTGCCTCTCTTAACCTTCTGACCTCTGTTATTTGTTTGTCCATTCTGGGTAAATGACAGTACATCCACACTATTTATTCCCCTCACGAATTATACACCTTTGTAAGATTACCCCCCCCCAGCCTCCTGCCATCCAAGGAATATAGAACTTAACTCCACCTAGAGCTCGGGCCATGAAGATAAATATGAGCGAAGCCCTGCTTTAACTAACAACGGTGATACCACAAATGGAAAAAAGTACATTGACTGGACCGAGAGCCACGAGTCACACGGCAGAGAAACAGCCCAGCAACTATCTTTGTCTACGATTTCCAATTAATATTTCCCATTTACCAGCACAAGCTCCGTAGACTATTATGCGTTGACGTTATCTCATTTAAAGAGCGCGATACGGATCTTCAACTCGGTGCAGAGATTGAAGTCATGATTTGTCCCTCGAAAAAAAAGTGGCCTTCAAAGGACCAACAGTTGATCAGATGGTCTACCCTGTCACCTTCACGATAGTTCATACGGTCTGCCATCCCTACTCCATGGCGGATATTTGTCTATGGAACAGATGCGCTACACCACTGCGAACTATGTTCTGCATTCTGTATTTTCCATTTGCTTTATCTATTGTTCTTGAGTTTGAACTGGTAACATCTGTATATCGTATTTAGTCCGTTTAGATCGCATGTAAAACAACGTTATTCATGCTCCTCGACACACGAACGTGAACCTGAAGCCTAAATCTCAATCCACCTTTCAACTTAATTGTTTACACCTTTACAAACAAAGGAGGCTTCATAGTTAATAGAAGCATTGTATCCTTTCCCTCAGAAAAGCCACCAGCATCCACAAAGAGTCTTCACACCCCTGCAACAGTCTGCTCGAACTCTTTCCATCGGGCAGACGATACAAGGCCTTCTATGCCCGCACCTCCAGACTTAGGAACAGCTTCATCCCCAGGTCCATAGCTGCTATGAACCGGTCCTGCTGAGCAGGATGGTCACGTCGCACAGTGAACCGGCACAGATCTACTTGCACTTTATTCTGTCTTAAAACTTTTACAATTTGTTTCGTTGGGTTGTTGTTGTTTAAATTAATTAAATTATTACATCGTATGGGAGGCGCATTCCCAATCTCGTTGTACCCCTGTACAATGACAATAAAGATATATTGTATTGTATTTTATTGTATTGTATTGTATTTACCTATGCATATCGGCACAGTTTAATACGAATTTTACATAGAAACATAGAAACATAGAAAATAGATGCAGGAATAGGCCATTCGGCCATTTGAGCCTGCACCGCCATTCAATATGATCATGGCTGATTATCCAGCTCAGTATCCCGTACCTGCCCTCTCTCCATACCCCCTGAACCCTTTAGCAAAAAGGGCCACATCTAACTCCCTCTTAAATATAGCCAATGAACTGGCCTCAACTACCTTCTGTGGCAGAGAATTCCACACACTCACCACTCTCTGTGTGAAGAAATGTTTTCTCATCTCGGTCCTAAAAGACTCCCCCCTTATCCTTAAGCTGTGACCCCTGGTTCTGGACTCCCCCAACATCGGGAACAATCTTCCCGCATCTAGCCTCTCCAACCCCTTAAGAATTTTATATGTTTCTATAAGATCCCCCCTCAGTCTTCTAAATTCCAGCGAGTACAAGCCCAGTCTATCCAGTCTTTCTTCATATGAAAGTCCCGCCATCCCAGGGATCAATCTGGTGAACCTTCTCTGTACTCCCTCTAAGGCAAGAACGTCTTTCCTCACATTAGGAGACCAAAACTGCACACACTACCAAGGCCCTGTACAACTGCAGTAGAACCTCCCTGTTCCTAAACTCAAATCCTCTTGCTATGAATGCCAACATACCATTCGCTTTCTTCACTGCCTGCTGCACCTGCAAGCTTGCTTTCAATGACTGGTGCACCATGACACCCAGGTCACGTTGCATCTCCCCTTCTCCTAATCGGTCACCATTCAGGTAATACTCTGCTATCCTGTTCTTGCCACCAAAGTGGATAACCTCACATTTATCCACATTGTATTGCATCTGCCATGCATTTTCCCACTCGCCTAATCTATCCATGTCACTCTGCAGCCTCCTAGCAACCTCCTCGCAGCTAACACTGCCACCCAGCTTCGTGTCATCCGCAAACTTAGAGATATTGCATTCAATTTCCTCGTCCAAATCATTAATATATATTGTAAATAACTTGGGTCCCAGCACTGAGCCTTGCGGTACCCCACTAGTCACTGCCTGCCATTCCGAAAAGGACCCGTTTATTCCTACTCTTTGCTTCCTGTCCGCCAACCAATTCTCTATCCACCTCAACACTGAACCCCCAATATCGTTTGCTTTATGTTTGTACCCCAATCTCCTATGTGGGACCTTGTCGAAGGCCTTCTGTAAGTCCAGATATAACAAATCGACTGGTTCTCCCTTATCCACTCTACTAGTTACATCCTCGAAAAATTATATAAGATTCGTCAGGCATGATTTGCCTTTCATAAATCCATGCTGACTTTGTTCGATGATTTCACCACTTTCCAAATGTGATATTATCACATCTTTAATAACTGACTCTAGCATTTTCCCCACTACCGATGTTAGGCTAACTGGTCTATAATTCCCCGTTTTCTCTCTCCCTCCCTTTTTAAAAAGTGGGGTTACATTAGCTACCCTCCAATCCTCTGGAACTACTCCAGAATCTAAAGAGTTTTGAAAAAATTATCACTAATGCTTCCATTATTTCCGAGGCTACTTCCTTAAGCACTCTGGGATGCAGCCTATCTGGCCCTGGTGATTTATCGGCCTTTAATCCATTTAATTTACCTAACACCACTTCCCGACTAACCTGGATTACCCTCAGTTCCTCCTTCTCGTTAGACCCCCGGTCCCCTGCTATTTCCGGCAGATTGTTTATGTCTTCCCTAGTGAAGACAGAACCAAAGTAGTTGTTCAATTGGTCTGCCATCTCCTTGTTCCCTATGATCAATTCACCTGTTTCCGACTGCTAGGGACCTACATTAGTCCTAACTAGTCTTTTTCTCTTCGCGTATCTATAAAAGCTTTTGCAGTCAGTTTTTATGTTCCCTTCCAGTTTTCTCTCATAATCTATTTTCCCTTTCCTAATTAAGCCCTTTGTCCTCCTCTGCTGGACTCTGAATTTCTCCCAGTCCTCAGGTATGATACTTTTTCTGGCTAATTTATATGCTTCATCTTTTGTTTTAATACTATCCTTGATTTCCCTTGTTAGCCACGGATGCACTACCTTTCCTGGTTTGTTCTTTTGCCAAACTGGGATGAACAATTGTGGGTTCAAAAAAGGATTGGTGTTCCTACCGATCTCTCGTTCACCAAATGCAAAGATGTAGCTCCCAGAAGAATGGTGGACTGGAATTATGCAAGGTGGCTTGAGAAAAGATTGTTAGTTATTCCAAATACCCGTACAAGTCTGGGTTTGGTGGAAATTATAAAACTACATGCAGAAAGATATTCTGTGTCATGAACTATATTCTTCATTCTGTATCTTCCCCTCAACCCGATCTATTGCACTTGTCTTTAGACAGATTGTTTTTGTGTGTGGAATATTTGAACTGAGTGAAAAGCATGTAAAACAAAGCTTTCCACTGCACCTCGTTACGTGTGACAATAATAGACCTACTCTGACTAAATGACCTGAGATAAATAACAACTCTGATCAGAGCGAGAATGGTCGTACGACGATGCTGACTAAGGTTGTACATGAGACACAGGCGGTGTTGTTATAAAAGAGAAGGTGATGAGTGGCCGTTAACCAGAAATGGATTGTTGGGAGGAGAAGGTGAAGTGTGGGGACGGGAGTAAGAAAACAAAATACACTCTAATACCGGGTTGCGGGCCGTAGGAATTCTCCGGCATCTGAAATACAAGAGGAGGTCGGGATATAGTCAGATGACAGAAGACATCCGCGGAAAGAAGGAATATATGTTATGTCAGAAGTTAATGATCTCATCAAAACTCCGATATTGACGAACAACATGCAGTGTGGTATCAATTTTCAAACTCAAAGCCACATCGATGCTGCTCGTCGGCGCACCTGGACATTGTTGCAGAATCAGTTCCTGCTCAACATTTATTGCACAACAGCTACCTAATTATTTATTGCTACTGGCTCATTGGCATCTGTATTTCCAAGCGCTCTGGCTGTAGAACACTTCACCACTAACTCCTTCGACTGCTTGTCCCATGTACCCACCACCGTTGGAGTGTAAATTCCTTCCTTCAGTTTCTTTTAAATCTTGCCACTCTGACGTGGAGCAATCCCATTGAAGCGACACCCTAGAAGGCACACAAACGAAAACAAAAAGACAATTGTTATGTCCCCTGTTACCCTTGTCAAAATACGGTAATAGAATAAAGGGGAGGCCATGTAAAACTGAGGTGAGAAGAAACTTATTCACCCTGAGAGTTGTGAATTTGTGGATTTCTCTGCCACAGAAGGCAGTGGCGGTCAATTCACTTTGATGAATTTGAAAGAGAGTTAGATAGAGCTCTAAGGGCTAGTGGAATCAACGGATATGGGGAGAAGGCAGGCATAGGTTACTGCTTGTGGATGATGAGCCATGATCACAATGAACGGCGGTGCTGGATCGAAGATCCCAATGTCCTCCTCCTGCACCTATTTTCAATGTTTCGACAAGCATATTGTCACATTTCATAGCAGAATGGTTTGGGAATAACTCTGCCAGGACCGCGAGAAATTGCAGAGGGTTGTAAATATAGCCCAGTCTATTAGAGACCCCAGACCAATCATATTATCTATCTACATTCCACGCTGCATAACATTACCCAAACACCCAACATAATCAAAGACTTGGCCAACCCCGCTCAGTTCTTCTTTCTCCAACTCCAATCCGGCAAATGGTAGAGAAGCATGAAAGCGCGCATCACCAGACTTAGGAATAGGTTCATTTCCTCCGTTATTGGGCTTATGAACGGTCCCTCCAGAGGCTAGGATACTATTCAATTCCCTGTACCCCATCATGGACATTGAACTTCGTCTGAGGTACAGATGTATAACCATGCGCTGCAGTGCTGATACATGGATTCTGCATGCTGTAACGTCCACTTTGCTCTATCTATTGTCATGTGTCATACACCGCAGGGACAGGTCCTTCGGCCCAGCCTGCCAACGCCGATCAATGTACCCCATCTACAACGTCCCAACTGCCGCCGTTGCCGTGAATTACTCTCACCTCTTCCTAGATGTGCTTGTCCAAATGTATGTTGAATTATGTTATAGTTTCTATTTCAACTACCGCCTTTTGCAGCTCAGTCTATATGTCTGCTACCCGCTGTGCGCATCCATACAGTTACCACGCTTTGAGTGGATCCACATACACAAGTGCCCTTTGTCCACGAGCGTGAACCGATAGTGTCAATACATAAGAAATGTAATCTCTTTGGATAGCATGCAGAACAAAGTTGTTTGCTGTACCTCGGTACATGTAACAATATGAAACCTAAAACTGAAGCTAAAACCTAAACCGCCTGTCTCCTGCAGTATTTATAACACCAAACCAGCAGGATCTTTCATCGGTCAGAGAAGCATTGCTTCATCCGTCGTTCGAGCTGTGCACCTCGGCACAGTAAGTCATATTTTTGCTTTCTGTTTTCACAGAACTCGAGTTCTCCAATTGCACTTGTCCATCTATGGACTTTAACCGATTGTAGTTGATGGTGTATCTAAACTGAGCGGATATCGTGCAAACCCACGCTTTTCAGTGCACATCGGTACATGTGATGATAATAGACGTAGTCTAACCTCACCTAACCTAATGATCTGACATAAGTAACAAGTGTGATCAGAGCTGAACATTTGTACTAAGAGACAGGTAGAGAAGGAGAGTCAGAGGGGTGAGTGGCCGAGTGAGATCGGAGAAAGGGGACAAAGTGCATGACAGAGAGAATGGCAGAGAGGGGGAGAGGGGGGGTCAAATATTAGTTTAATTTATTATTGTAAGTGATTATATAAAGTGGTGGGGGAGAGAAAGAGGGTGGAGGGAGAGGGGGAGAGAGAGCGGAGAGAGAGAGGGCAGCGAGAGAGGGGGAGAGAGAGGGAGTGGGAGAGGGAGAGATGGGAGTTAGAGAGAGAGAGAGGGGAGAGAGGGGAGGGGAGAGAGGGCAGAGAGAGTGAGAGAGGGCAGAGGGCAGAGAGGGGGTGGGGGGAGACAGGGGAGTGAGAAGGGGGGAGATAGGGGAGAGAGAGAGTGGAGGGGGGGAGACTGGGGGAGAGAGAGAGGGAAGAGGGCAGAGAGGTGAGAGATAGAAAGGGAGGGCAGAGAGAGGGCAGAGAAAGAGGGGAGTGAGGGGCAAGAGGTTGGAGGGGGAGAGAGACGGGGAGAGAGAGACGGGAGAGGGGAGTGAATGAGAAAGAGAAGGGAGAGAGGGGTGAGGTTGTATCAAATATTAGTTTAGTTTAATTTTTTATTGTAAATGTATTCTTACAAAATGGAGGGGGAGAGAATGAGGGGGGAAGGGTGATGGGAAAGGAAGGGGAGGCAGAGAGCGCAGTTTAAAAATTTTAGTTTAATTTATTCTTGTAAATTCATTATAATGAATTGATGAGAGAGGTGGAGAGAAAGGGGGATTTATTATTTAGTTTAGAAACATAGAAACACAGAAATGTAGAAAATAGATGCAGCAGGAGGCCATTTGGCCCTTCGTGCCAGAACCAGCATTCATTGTGATCATCCACAATCAGGAACCTGTGCCTGCTTCGCCCCATATTCCTTGTTTCCGCTAGCCCCAAGAGCTATTTAATTTAGTTTAGTTTATTTAGCCAAAAGGGACGAGAGGGAGATGGGGTGAGTGTGAGAGAGAGAAGGGGAGAAAGAGGGGGTGGAATGTATCATATATTAGTTCAGCTTCCGCGCTATATCTCTAAATTAATAAATGCGATCGCTGGTCGGAAACGGACTCGGTGAGAGGTGTGAGAGAGGGAGGGGAGAGAGGGAAGAGATGGGAGGGAGATAGGGCACCGAAAGAGAGGTGGAAGTGAGAGGGCAGTAAGAGAGGGGGAGAGGGTGGAGACGGAGAGAGACTGGGGAGAGAGAGAGTGAGAGAGAGGGCAGAGAGAGGGAGAAATGAGAGGGAGTAGGAGAGAGAGGGGAAGAGGGGGAGATCAAATATTTGTTTAGTTTAATTTATTATTGTAAGTGTATTATAAAGTGGAGGGGGGAGAATGAGGGGGTAGAAACTGAAATAAACACTTCAATGATCAGGGACCGTCATTAAAAATGGTCAATATATATGACAGGCAATGATGTTCCTTTTTCTGCTTAATCTGCATCTTTGAGCAACGGGGCGATTGGGCTAATGTGAGGGGCTGGGGGTCCCGGGGCGGGGCCGGCGATGGGATCATCCGCCCGGGACTGACAGCTGGAAGATAAGGCGGTGAATGTGAGGAGCCGGAGCCCGGAGCGGAGAGACTGCGGCCGCCCTCTGGGATGCGCTCAGGGCGCGGGTTTATTAATGAGCCGCAGCGCTGAGGTGAGCGGATATTTCACCGCGCTCTTCACCTGCTCCCTGAACTTGGACTGGGTCGCCGCGTAAATAAATGTGTTGGTGCAGCAGCTGAGATTCCTCAGCAAAAACCCGACGTACTCAAAGATCCATTCAGAATCATTTCGATCATTTCCAATCCCTGTGATCTGATAATAGACGAAGTTTACAACATACGTCAGCCACAAGAGGATGAAGCTGCCAGAGATGGTGAAGAGTAAAACCACAGACCTCCTCCTGCTCTCCATCTCCGGGTCACTGCGCTTCTCCCCCTTGCTCTCACCCCTCAGCCCCTGACGGACCCGACTGGCCACTAAAATGTGCCGGACTGTCAGAGCGTTGAGCAGCAGGATCACAGCGAAAGGGAGGAGCGGAGTTAAAACCGTATCGATCCAGTCAAATGCCACCCACCCGGGGTCAGTGTAATAACTGTCCACCATGTCACATCCCCACGGGACATTGTCGATGAATGTCCCGGGTTCCTTTGTAAAGTAGCGGGGAACGTTTTTCAGACAGAGCAGAACGCCGGCTGTTGCGAGAACCGCAGCCGCAGTTTTCCCGGTGCAATATTTTATTTTCAGCTTCTGGCAACAAATGGCGACAAAGCGATCAAAGGTGAAAGTGACGGTGAACCAGACAGAACAGTCTGTAGCTGCAAACTGCAGTACATCGTTAACACTACACACAGGGGTGATGGCCAGGAAACTCCAATAAAAGTAATGGTATCGGATCTGATACAAAATGACCTCGGTGATCAGGGTGAGTAGATCGGCCGCTGCCATGGCCACCAGGTAGCGAGTGGTGCAGGTGGAGAGGCCGCACTTTCCCCGGGACAGGATCACAATCGCCACTAAATTCACTGCGGAAAGAAAAGGAGACGGACACTGGGCATCACTGAACACGGTCGCCGGGGCTGAACACAGGCTCCACTTTCAGCTGGAGATCAGGAGTGTTGGAGTCGGTGCGCGGCTGCAGGTTTAACAATGTCAGACCCGGCTCCGACTGTGCCGGACCTGCCTGCTTCAGGGGAGAGGAGATAAGGCGTCGGGCGGGGTAAAGGGCGGTGAGGGAACGAGCAGCCGCCCGCTACAATAGGCGGAATGGTACTGTCTACAGTTAACCCAGCTCACAGTCTCTGATGGGGCCGGTTTCACAGATTTAACCGTGACCGGCCGCGTTTAACCAGGGCTCTGGGAACTCGGCTTCTGATGGGGACGAGGAGGGTTCCAGTGGAAAGGCAGGGACAACTTAGGATCCGGCAGCAGAGTGGCTCCGTTAATGGATTCATTCCACAGTGACTTCAGTTCGGTAACAACACACGTCGGTATATCCGCGGCCACTGGTTCAGGTGATAGATCCAATTATTGACCAACAGGCAGTGGAATCCGACTGTGACGGACTCCACAGTGAGACGTGTCCACATGAGCGGGTGTTCACTCTGATCAATAACTCAGACACAGGGAACTTCACAATGAAAACCCCTTCCAGTCACACCGTCCCGGAGAGCTGCCTGTCCCGAGCACTGGGACAACTCTGGGCAAGGTCCCACTGAAGGCAAGAACAACATTCTAGTGGGTCCCGGCAGTGGGAGAAAAAGAGGGTTAGTTTCGGCTGTCTGAAAATAAGAAAAATCACAGCGTTAATTCAAAGATATTTCACTGAGAGGATGGACATACTCCACATATTCTTGTACAACGATCATCAGTTGTGAATCATGTAACACGTCAGAATCAGGTCAACACCGGTTAACAGACGGAGTTATAAAACTTGAATTGTTCTGCTCACTTACCAGGGACTCCAACGGCAGCAATGATCACGTACAATATTTTCTCCACGGCGTAATATTCATTCAGCTTCTCACTGTGCATGTTCTCTGCCCAGCGACGTGTCCCCGTGAGCTACCGGTAATCTCTCGGGATGAAATGCTAGGGCAGAACATTCCCGGAGACTTTATATCATTTTCCGTCTCCACCGGGACAGTGAAGTTTCAACAGAATTAAAAATAGAGATTTTGAAATGATTCGCAAACAGATGACATCAGCCAAGTGAAAACCCTGCTGAGACAGGTCGTGATTTATTCAGGGAATTGATTGAGAAACTCCAAAGACTGGTAATTGTGGCGATCCTGAGGGATGGAAATTGGGAGCGGCATTGTTCCAGCAAAGGGGATATTGTTTCAAACTCCATCAGGTCCAACTCTCCGCCTCATGTTGTTTGTCTGATTTCATTCAATCCGCTTCACTCACTAAGGCAATCCCAAATTCCAGGGACCCTCTCAGGGCTTCTGGGCCCAGTTTGAAGGTGGACTGGGCGACATTTGTCCACAGGTTGAGGAATTAGATTAACAGATCACATCGGACTAAAATGGCCTCTCCACTCCGCTTGACCACTCAATATGATCGCGGCTTAACTGACTGCAACCTCACCCCCACACTCCCGGCGAGGCCGGTAACTATTAACTCCTTGCTTGCCTGCAGTGGGGCTGATTTTGCGCCGGAACAATAACATTCTCTGCCTTCGTCACCTCTGAGCAGGAACGACCCAAAGAATCACGACACTCAGAGAACAGAAACATTGTGGCTTCAGAATTGTCCGAAACCCAAATAAAACAGCGAATGATGCGGCACATCTCCCTCCCTTTCTCTCTCCCTCCTCACTTTTTCTCTCCCTCCTCCCTTTCTCTCTCCCTCCATCCTTACTGCTGTCGCTCTCTGAACTATCACTCTCTCCTACCATCTCTAATCTTCCTCTCGACGCCGCCATCTCTCTGTCAACCTCTCTCTCCTAACCCATCCGCTCCTTCTCACTCCCATTGCATTTATCCCTCCGTTTATTTCAATCTACCTGACCCTCCCATCGCTCCGTTTTGCCAACCCACCCGATCTGAACTCCGCTCTCTTTTCATGTTCCCACTCTCCCTTTGTTACTTAACTCTCCCTCCATCTCTTATTTCGTCTTCTCCGCTATCTCTTCCTTTCATCACTGTACTCCCTATCTGTCTCTCTCTTTTCCCCAACACTCCTCCTCCTCGCCATCACCTCTCTCTCCAAGGCCTTTCTTGCGAAGTGTGGTTAAAACGGCTAGCCACCATGGGATGTCTCTCTACCCCGTTCCCTCACACTTCAATAGCCCTTCCAAGTGAGGCTGATGTTCACATGCACCTCATCTAATCCCTTCTATTGCATGCGGTGTTCCAGATATGGTCTCCTTTGCATCGGCGTGGTCAAGTGGAGACTCGGCGACCGTGCCGCCGAACGCACCGTCGTTCCGTCAAGGCCTCCCGGATCTTCCCGTTGTAACTCGCCTTCCCACACTGACCTTTCTGTCCTTTGCTTCCTCCATTGCCAGACTGAAGCGACATGCAAACTGAAAGAACGCCACTTCATATTCCGCCCTTGGTGCCTTGCAACAATACACATTAGACAATAGGTGCAGGAGGAGGCCATTCGGCCCTTCGAGCCTGTACGCACCGCCATTCAATGTGATCATGGCTGATCATTCTCAATCACTACCCCGTTCCTGCCTTCTCCCCATACCCCCTGACTCCGCTATCCTTAAGAGCTCTATCTAGCTCTCACTTGAGTGCATTCAGAGAATTGGCCACCACTGCCTACTGAGGCAGAGAATTCCTAATGGTATGAACTTTGAATTATCCAATGTTAGGTAACAAAGTGCAAATTCCCACTCCCCCCTCGCTCTTCCTCGTGCTTCATCGGGACTCGCACCAATACATCCCCTCCACCACATCTTCAACCGATATTACTTCCTCTTTCTCTATAATTCCATCCTGCTCAACCCTTACCTCGCACCTGACAATGAAAACGGTATTCATCCGCTCATCGTTCAACTCGCTTTGTCCTGCTGTTCCCCCGTCCCACCACAATCAGTCTGAAGAAAGGTCCCGAACCGAAACTTCACCCATCCATGTCCTTGGCAGGCTTAGCCAGTTCGGCGTGCCCTCTACAACTCTCACCAACGTCTACAGATGCACCATAGAAAGTATTTTATCAAGATGCATCACAGCTTGGTTTGGGAACAGCTCCATACAAGAACGCAAGAAATTGCTGCGAATTGTACAGACCATCACACAAACCAACCTCCGTTATATTGGCTCAATTTATAAACCATGCTGCCTCGGCAAGGCCAGCAGCATAATCAAGGACGAGTCGCACCCTTAGCCACTCCTGCTTCTCCTCTGTCCCATCAGGCAAAATGTATAGAAGTGTGAAAATGCACACCTCCAGTTTCAGGGACAGCGTCTTCCCAGCTGTTATCAGGCAATGGAATCATCCCACCACAACGAGAAAGCAGTGCTGAACTACTATCCACCTCTTTGTTGACCCTCGGACTATCCTTGATCGGATTTTGCAGGCTTTACCTTGCACTGAACGTTATCCCCTTATCATGTATCTATACTCTGTAAATGGCTCGACTGTAATAATGTATTTTGTTTCCACTGACTGGGTGGCACGCAACAAAATCTTTTCACGGTACCTCGGTACACGTGACAATAAACTGCACTGAACTGACATATTCAACTAGATTTCTCCAGAGGTGCAGCCTGACTCGCATTGGATATTGATTGTGTGTGACAGTGCGAGTGTGCGAGTCCGTGCAAGAGTGTGTTAGCACGTGTGTGCGAGTGTGAATGTGTGAGATTGTGCAAATGAGTCGGTGTGTGTGTGTGTGTGTATGCGTTAGTGTATGCGGTTGCAGGAATTTCAATGATTCAATGATACTTTATTTTCACGTACCCAGGTAGAGTGAAATGCTTAGTTTTGCAGACAACCCGGTAACATCATGTCGCAGACCTCACCTAGGCAGTACAAAAGTGTCGCCCCATTTTGACGCCGACAAAGTTACAAACGCTCCCTGCCGCCGCACGGCGGGTCGCCCCTTCGTTTTCGGCGGCCTTCCTCGCTCTCCGACGGTCCACCTCGCTCTCTGCGGTTCCTCGCGGCTCCCACCTCGCTCCCGAGGCGTGCTTCCCATCGCCATTCTCGGTGGGCGTGCCGGGCCGACCGGGCCGACTGAAGGGATTGGCCCCGTCACCGGGAACACTCCCGGCCACGCTGCGCTGCGCTGCTCGCCGCGAACATCCAAGGATACACTCAATCCCAAAATGTGCACGTGTGCATGCGGGTCTGCGTGTGAGAGAGCGGTAGAGTATGTAAGAGTGCCTATATTTGTGTGTGTGTGTGTGTGTGTGTGTGTTTGTGCGTGTGCGTGTGAGTGCATCACTGTGGTGTAGTACTGATGGAATAACATATTGTATGGTAGTACTGTTGGAGTGACATGCTCCAGTGTTGTACTGATGGAGTGTAACACTGTGGAGTAGTACTGGTGTAATGACGTACTGTGGGGGTGTATTGATGGAATGACACAATGTGGAGTAACACGGATGTAATAGCACATTCTGTTGGAGTGACGCAGTAATACTGATGGCTGACACGCTGTGCGGTATCATCATATCATATCATATCATATATATACAGCCGGAAACAGGCCTTTTCGGCCCTCCAAGTCCGTGCCGTCCAGTGATCCCCGCACATTAACACTATCCTAGGGACAATTTTTACATTTACCCAGCCAATTAACCTACATACCTGTACGTCTTTGGAGTGTGGGAGGAAACCGAAGATCTCGGGGAAAACCCACGCAGGTCACGGGGAGAACGTACAAACTCCTTACAGTGCAGCACCCGTAGTCAGGATCGAACCTGAGTCTCCGGCGCTGCATTCGCTGTAAAGCAGCAACTCTACCGCTGCGCCACCGTGCCGCCGTAGTACTGTTGCGATCAAAAACTGTGGTGAAATAGTGATGGAGTTACACGCTATGGAGTCGCAGCGATGGGTTAGAACACCGTGGGGTAATGCGGATGGAATGGCAGATTTGAGGTAGTCCTGATGGTGTGAAACACTTTGGGGAGTACTGATGGAAGACAAAACTGCGGAGAGTACTGATGGAATGACACGTTCTAGGGTTGCACTGGAGCGACATGATGTGGGGCAGTACCGATGTAGTGTAACAATATGGAGTTGTATTGATGCAGTGAGACACTGTGTGGTTTCACCGACGGAGTGACACACTGAGCGGTAGTACTATGGGGATGACAAACTGTGGTGTAGTACTAATGCTGTGACACACTGTTTGGTAATACTGATGGAATGACACAATTTGTGGCATCACTTATGGAGTGACCCACTGGGATAGTCCTGATTGAATGATAAACATCTGGTAGTGCTAATGGCGTGAGACATGGTGGAGAAATACTAATAGAGTGAAACTGTGGGGAATTACTAATGGAGTGACACAGTGAGATAGGGCTGATGGTGTGACATACTGTGGGGAATAATGATGGAGTGACACTGCAAGGAAGTACTGATGGTTGACACTGTGGGTAGTACTGATGGAGTGACACGCTGCCTGGTAGTACTGATGGAGTAATAATGGATTGTTCTGATGGAGTGTTGCACGCTGGCGTAGTACTGATGCAATGATAACCCGAGTTATATTCCTGATGGTGCGATGCTCAATGGGCAAGCACTGATGGAGTGGCACAGTGTAGGGTAGTACAGATAGAGTAACAAACTATATTTTATTACTGATGCAGTGGCACACTGTGGGCAGTGCTGGTGGAGTGACACATTTTGTGGTAGTACTGATGGAATGGCACACTATGTGGCAGTACTGACGCAATAGCATACTGTGGGAGAGTACTGATTGTGTGATACCCTGCGGCGTAGTACTGTTGGATAGACATATACCAGAGTAATACTGGTGGATTGAAACACTGTGGGGTAGTACTGATGGAAGGACTCATTGTGTAGTACTGATGGAGTGACACACCGTTGGATAGTACTGATAGAGTGACACAGTTTGGTGTATTATTGATAGAGCGACACAGTGTGCGGTTGTACTGATGGAGGAACAAGCGATATGGTAGTACTGATGTCGTGGCACACTGTCGGATAGTATTAATGGTGTGAAACTAAATTGGGCGGTACTGATGTAATGATACATTATAGTACTGATGGAAGGACTCAAAGTGTAGTTCTGATGGAGTGACACATTGGGGGAGAACTGATGGAATGACGCACTGTGGGATAGTACTGTTGGAATAACTATCCATTTGCTAGTATTGATGCAAGGGCATTATATGGGATAGTACCGAATGAATGACACGTTGTGATGCAGTAATGATGGAGTAACCGACGATGTGGTAGTACTGATGGAGTGACACGCTGTGGGATGATACTTATGGATTAGCATCCTGTGGGTAGTAGTGAAGGACTGATATATTTTAGGGTAGTACTGATATAGTGACACATTCGATGGTATTATTGAAGGGGTGAAAAACTGTGGGCACAACTGATGAAATTACATACTTAAGGTGGCACTGACAGAGTGAAACACCGTCAAGGAAGAAATGATGGAATGACATACTGTGGGGTTGTATTGATGAGAGTGACACGCTCTTTGATACTTCTAATGGAGTAACATGTAGTACTGATGGAGTGACAGACTGTGAAGTAGTATTGATGGAGTAACCTAACGTAGGGTAGTGTTGAAGTAATGGCACATTCTGGGGTAGTTCTGATGGGGTGACACACTGTGCGGTAGTACAGTTGTTGTGACATAATGTGGGATGGGATTGATGGAGTGACACTGTGCGGTAGCACTGATGGAGTGACGCACTGTAGGGTACTACTGGTGTAATGGTGTACTGTTGAATAGTACTGATGGAGTGACGCACTGTGGGGTAATACTGGTGTAACGGTATACAGTGGGATAGTACTGATGGAGTGACATCGGCGAGACTAAGCGAAACCTCGGCGATCGTTTCGCTGAACAGTCCCACACAGTTCTACCTGATCTCCCGGTTGCTCAGCACTTTAACTCACCCCCGCTCCCCCATTCCCAATTTGAACTTTCTGGGCATCCTCCATTGTCAGAGTGAGGCCCAGCGCAAATTGGAGGAACAGCACCTCATACTTCGCTTGGGCAGCTAACATACCAGCGATATGAACATTGACTTCTCTAACTTCAATTAGCCCTTGCTTCCTCTCTCTCCATCCCTCCTCCTTCCCAGCTCTCCCACCAGTCTCACTGTCTCCACCAAAATTCTATCTCTTTCCCGCCGACCTCTCTGACATCAGTCTAAAGAAGGGTCTCGATCCGAAACGTCACCCTTTCTTTCTCTCCAGAGGTGCTGCCTGTCTCATTGAGTTACACCAGCATTTTGTGTCTATCTTCCATTTAAACCGGCATCTGCATTTCTTTCCTACAAGAAGTACAAGGCACGGCAGGACTTTCGGCAAATAATAGCTGTGCCGAACATGAGACGACCAACCTTACCTGCCTGCTCACAATGCATATCCCTTCATTACCTGAAAATCTGAACTTGTCTTAAATATCACTATTGTTACTGCGTCCAACACCAGTGGAGTTGGTGGTAAGATTTTAGGACCCGTTATACATGATGATGTGACAGAGTATTTATAAGTGCACGATGAAATAGGCATAAGTTGGCATGGCTTTGTGAAGGGAAGGTCGTGTTTGATAAATTTGCTGGAATTATTTGAAGAAGTAAATAGCAATACAGCCAAAGGAGAGACAGTAGATGTTGTTTACTTTGATTTTCAGAAAACCTTTGACCAGGTGTCACAAGATGGCTGCTTATGAAGATGAGAGCCCACGGTGTCAAAGGGCAGATACCAGCATGGATAACTGGTTGGCTGGATGGCAGAAGACAAAGAGTGGCAATAAAGGGGGATTTTTTTCTCGTTGGCGAAGAGTAACTAGTGGAGATCTTCAAGGATCGGTGTTTGTCCGCTACTCCACATTTTATATTATGATTTGGACGAGGGGATTGAAGGCTTTGTGGCCAAGTTTGCGGATGTTACGAAAAGAGGTGGAAGGGCAGGTAGTTTAGAGAAAGCATGGACTCCGCAGAAGGACTTGGACATGTTGGGGGAATGGGCAGAGAAGTGGCAGATGGAATATAGTGTAGCAAAGTGCGGAGTATTTTGTAGTAGGAATAATGGCGTAGACTATTGTCTAAGTGGGGAAATAATCCATAAATCGGAAGTGCAAAGGGATTTGGGAGTGCTGGTTAAGGATTCCCAATTTTTTTATCTGCAAGTTGAATCGGAGAGAATGATCAGCCATGATCACATTGAATGGTGGTGCTGGCTCGAAGGGCCGAATGGCCTACTCCTGCACCTATTGTCTATTGTCTATTGTCTAATGGAAGCAAACTCACTGCTTGCATTTATTTCAAGAGGACTCGTATACAGAAACACGGATGTAATGTTGAGACTATACAAGGCGCTGGGAAGGCCGCATTTGGAATATTGTGAGCAATTCTGGGCACCATATGAGAGGAAAGGTGTGCTGGCTCTGGAGAGGTTCCAGAGGAGGTTTACAAGAATGATCCCAGCAATAAGTTAACCTATGGCGAGCGTTTGTCGGCTCCCGGCTTGCACTCGGAGTTTAGAATTAGGAGGGTGGACCTCATTGAAACATACAGATATGTGAATGGTTTAGATCCAGTGGATGTGGAAAGTATGTTTTCCACTTGTGGGAGCGTCTCGGACAAGAGATCATTTCTTCAGAATTAATCTACGTTCCCTTTTGAAGATGATCAGAAATTTATTTAGTCAGAAGGTGATGAATTTGTGGAATTATTTGCCACAACAGGCTGTGTAGGTCACGTTAGTGGATATTTAAAGGCGTAGACAGAAAGATTCTGGATTAATACAGGTATCAGAAGTTATGGGGAGAAGGCAGGAGAATGGGGTTTGGAGGGGAAAAGTTTGGCGGATAAGGCGATTGGCCGAATGGTCTAATTCTACTCCTATTCCTTATCACCCAATGCCGACCTTCGATGCACACATTGTCCCTTGCTTTCCCCGCACACCTCGTTTAAACTTCATCCCTTTCACCATAAAGGGGTGGCCTTCAATACTTGATATTTCCATCTTGAGAGGAATGTTCTGACTGTTTACCATATCTTTGCCTCTCATAATTTGCTAACAATCTATCAGGTTACTACCCGAACTCCGATGAACCAGTCCAAAGTCAGGTTGTCGATACGCTCCAGGCGATGTTCTTGTAAACGTCTTGAACACGATTTCCGAAGCGCCCATATCCTTCGTGTACGAGAGCGAACATAACTGTACACAATGCTGCAAAAGCGGCCGAAGTAAAGTTCTCTAAAGTTGAATATTGACATCTGACTGATATTCAATGACTCTGTCAAATATAGCAAGCATTCTACGTGGCTTATTTATTACTCTAAACGTACTACCACGATTTGCGTGTTTCGCATTGGGAACTCAAGGTCCATCATAAGCAATGCTGATGCTGCGATGCACTTATGTTGTACAGGCAGTGAGGGCTGTTGTGCATCGATGTTGCAGTGTACTGCTGGTGTTCATCCACGGGAGGGCGCCCTGACAGGATATTGCCACTGTACATGCACTGAGGTGCGCTGTGTGTGGATGTTGCCGTGTGCTGCTGATGTTCGTCCACAGGAGAGCGATGTCACAGTCTATTGCCACTGTACATCCACTGGGGTGCTCTGTGTGAGGATGCTGCAGTGCACTGCTAAAAAAGAACACTGGGTACAAAAGTCATAGCAGCAGAGTTATTGCACCAAGGCCAATCGAGTCCACTCCTGCATTCTATCATGGCTTACCTATCGTTCCCACTCAACAAGATCTCCTTCTCTCACGAGGCCCACAGAGGATGAGAGAGAGAGAGAGAGCGCACCCCTCAAATAGCTGCCTAGATAGAGAGCTACCTATTTACTATCAATATCTCCAGCTATCTCGCTGATAGCTGATATACAGATATCCAGCTTTCTAGCTGTCTAGCATTGCATGTAGATAGCTATCTAGGTAGTTCGCTATCTTGCTATCGAGATAGCTCACACGCTGTCTGGCAGTCTATCCTGATGGCTAGCACTCCAGTTCTCGAGATAGCTTGATTGATAGGTAAAGAGCTAACTATTTGGTAGCAACATAACTAGGACACTAACTTGCCTGAGGGCTAGAGAGATAGATAATTAGATAACTAGATTGTTAGCCAACAGCTTTGGCGGCCAGATAGCGGTTTAGCATGAGGGAGCTTTGCTAGATGGCTAGTGAGCTAAGCATCTAGCCAGTTATACCAGTAGATAGCTCACGAGCCAGATCGCAAGGGAGTTTAAAAGCGATTAATGAGCTATGTAGCTAGATCGAAATAGGTCTCTCTCGTTCTGCCTTTCACCCCCCCCCCCCCCCCCCGAGAGCGAGCGATCGAGATACCGCACTCCACAAAAAGCTGCCTACGCAACTAGCTAACTATTTTTGCAATGCAGAGATCCAGCTATCACACCATCCATCTGTCTAGTGTTCAAGCTATCTAGCAATGCAGGTATTTGGCTACCTAGAAAGCTAACACGCTATCTGGCTCTCTTTCCCGCTGGTAATCAATCTATATAACTTGATATCCAGCTTCCTAGCTGTCATGCTAACTAGCTAAACAGCTATCCACCTATGTAGGGAGCCTGCTACCTATCAATTTGACAATTCGTCCAGCTGTCTAGCTCTATAGCTAACAGACTAAATAGGTATCTATCTATCTGTCTATCTATCTATCTCCCTATCTAGCTATCCACCCAGCTATATAGCTATTTAGTCTTCTCGGAATTTGCCAAGCGAACTATCTTATTATCTAGTTAGCTATATATTTAGCTAACTACCTAGTTATCTATCCTGCTGGCTAGCAATCCACCTATTAGCTTTCCAGCTATCTAGCTAGCAGTCTAACGCAGTCTCAAGCAGTCTAGCAGTCCAGCTATCTAGCTAGCAGTCTAACATAGTGATTTAATTATAAAGCTATCTATCCAATTATCTCTGTAGCAATGAATCAAGCTATTTATTTCTTCAACTGGATATCTAGCTCTCTACCTACGTCCTATTGCTACCTAGCTATCTAGCATTTAGCCATGTAGTCGTCTATCTATCTAGCTAGCTGCTAAGCTATGTAGCTATCTAGCCAGCTGGCCATCAAGCCTACTAGCCATCTACTCATCAAGCCATCTCGCCATCTGACCACCCAGCCATCTGGCTTTATTCAGTTCACCATCTACCCAGCGAGCCAGCTTCCCATCTGACCAATTTCCCGAGTAGCCAGCTAGCCTTCCAACCGTCTAGCCAGAAAGCAATTTAGCCATCTAGTCATCCAGGCATCTAGATATATAGCCGGCGTGAGCGATCTATCTGTCATTTCAGCTTGCAAGGTAGCTATCTACAAACCTAGATATGACTAGATCTCCCTCTGTGGGCCTCGCGAGAGAGGGAGCGCACCACACAGAGAGCTGCCTATATCTCTAGCTAGCGATCTTGCAATCTAGTTATTCAGCTATCTACACATCCAGCTATCTAGCTTTCGAGTTATGCAATGCGGGTAGCTAGCTACCCAGGTAGCAAACTATGTTGCTATTTGTCCATCCTATTGGCTAGAAATCTAGCTCACTGGTTATCCAGCCATCTAGTTATCAGGCCAGCCAGCTACTACTGAATTCCAGTGAAGACAAGCCCAATCGTTACAAACTCCAGTAGTGGTCTCACCAGGGCCCGATACAACTGCAGAAGGGCCTCTTTACTCCTATATCAAATCCTCTCGTTATGAAGGCCAACATGCCATTTGCATTAGTGCGTTTTTCTGCTCGCTCTCATATTATAGACAATAGACAATAGGTGCAGGTGTAGGCCATTCGGCCATTCCAGCCAGCACCACCACTCAATGTGATCATGGCTGATCAATCGCAATGAGTACCCCGTTCCTGCCTTCTCCCCATAACCCCTGACTCCGCTATCCTCCGCTATTGCAGCTTTCCATAATTAACTAGGGCAGACCTCAACATCCAGACATATGGTCACACCCAGTGTCGTCAGTCTGTTCCCCACTCCCTCTGTGTGGAATCTTTCTCCTCACTTCCCATTTGTTCCGTCAGGACCTTCATCCTTTCCTCCCGAACAGATAGACGGAACATCTCATTCCGACCCTCAGCCATACGCTATGCTACGCAGCACATCCCATGTTCTTTCCTGACAATCTCAGTGAACCCTTTACCTATTTTATAATAATTCAGCTCCTTGTGCTCTACCTCACTGGAAATAGGGCCGAAACGTCGAATTAGACCTGTTGCTTTCACAGACCTGCTTGACCAGCTGAGTTCCTCCAAGATTCAAGATTCCAGGTTTAATATCTTTATTCCCTTTTGATACGAATCTTTTTTTCTGGGTTCGGTGGAAGATATTTGTTTTATCCTCTTCCATCACCTGCTGATCACTGTCCTTTGCCACAGTCTAAACTTACAGCGCGGAAACAGACCCTTCGGCCCATCGAGTCCGCCCTAACCAGCGATCCCCGCATATTAACTCAATCCTACATGCACTTGGCTCATACCAAGCCAATTAAACTACAAACCTGTAGGTCTTTGGAGTGTGGAAGGCAACCAACAATCTCGGAGAAAACTCACGGGGGAACGTACGAACTGCGAACAGACAGCACCGTAGTCGGAATGGAACCCGGGTCTTCAGTTGCAAGCGTTGTAAGGCAGCAACTCTACTTATGCGCCCATAGTTAGTATGTTTGCAACTGACACCAAACCAATATTTACAGATGGCGGCGAATACGTTGAAAGGCGCACGATTTCAAAACCGGGCCAGATGGTTCGTTCGGACCGACCGCTCACCGTGAATTGATCTTCGTGAAAGATGCCATCTGGCTTGATTGATGAAAATGTTACCAGCACTCGAGGGCCTGGGCTACATGGCTTCGTTAGACAGGTTTGGACTTTATGCCTAGGAGCACAGGGGCCTGAGAGGTGACCTCTACAGGCGAAAAGGGTATGAGGGGAGCAAATGGAGTGAATGCACAGTCTTTTTAACAGGGTAGGAAAATCAAGCACGATAGGGCATGGGTTTAAGGTGAGAGGTGTTAATGTTTAATATAAACGTGAGGGGCAACTATTTCATTCAGAGGATTGAAGAAATGTGAAACGACCTGCCCAGAAACATGCTGAGGCACAAACAATGTGAAGGACATTTGGACGGGTACACGGTTTGGAAAGGTTTTCGGGGATATGGGCAAACCGAATTAGATCAGATGGTCCATTTTAATCGACACGTGGATGTTGGGCGGCACGGCCTGTTTCCGCGCTATATGTCTCCATGCTTTATGATCTCTGTCATCGGGATGTATTGGACAGAACCATCGGGTGGCGGGTGAATACGCACAGTGTTTCCCTGTTCAAAGCGGGTTATCCAACAGTAGAGATGCATTGTTCGGCTCGTAAACAGTGGTGGTCATCAGAGCCAATGCAGTCGCCAGGCATCCGCTTGCTAGAAAATTGATCCCCCAGTCTGATTTGGAATCCTCTTATGCCTGATTGGCTTGCGGAGATGACACTTGTCCTTCGTGTTCCGTTCAGGGTCATCTTGCTTCAAAACCTCAGTTCAGGACATTACTCAAGAGTGAATCTCCCTTTTTATCCAAGGCTTCTGATTAGGACGAGAGATAAATGTCTCTATTGTAAAAACAGCCGTCACGTGCATTTTGTGATGAAACCGAACACATCCCTCGACAGACCGCGGACCGCTGGTCTCAAGGCGTCCGGCCGCGCGATATCATTCCGTGGGAAATCCTCGCATATTTTCAGATTTTATGTTTCCTGAGTTTTTGCATCAGATTGTCATTATTCAGGCTCCCGCTCCGGGGGAAACACTATGCTATTTGTGCGTCTCCTTTCATCAATCGGCAACGGTGCCTCACCAGTTGAATCCCGAGCAGGTGACCGGGGTTCGATTCCGATCACCGCAACATTCCCAATGCACGGGAAATCTGCCTTCAGAGAGCACAGATACTTAATTCCGATAGCAATTCATGCATAGACTCATATTCATATAAAGATACAGAGTGGAAACAGGCCATTCGGCCCAACTTGCCCACACCGACCAACATGTTCCAGCTACACGACTCCCACCTGGCCGCGTTTGGCCCATATGCCTCCAAATCTGTCCGATCCATGTACTTGTCTAACTGCTTCTTACATGTTTGGACAGTTCCTGCCTCAACGACCTCCTCTGGCAGCTTGTTCCATACATCCACCACCCTTTGCGTGAAAAATTTACCCATCAGGTTCCTACTAATCTTTTCCACATTCACCTTGAACCTATAAATGATGAAGGAAGGTGTTCTGGAGTAAAAATGGATCCCATAGGCAATTATTATTCAATGCGAGGTCGTCTTTGCATCGGGGATGGAATTTCCATTCATGACCCGTTGCCCTGTAAACGGAAGTGCATCTTCCTGATCCCTTTATTGCAGATTCCCACCCCAGACGAGGACAGATCCCAACATGCCCAGATAACATTTAACACCAAGCGACGTCACTCTGTTCACCACCCGCTCTCTGTCTATTCCATTCAGTGGAACCTCTCTCTTCACTCCCCATCTGTTCCTTCATGAGCTTCATCCAGTCCTCCCGTACAGGCAGACGGAACATGTTCACTCTGGTCCCCAGCCATGCACTACACTACACAGGAACATTCACATGTTTCCACTGATCGGCCCCATCATTTACTTTCCAACTTTCTAATCATTGATGCCTTGTGCTCCATCTCATGGCCCCGAATCTTCAACTTACGTCAGCTGCATCTACGGATGCTGCATGACCCGCTGAGTTATGTCTCCTTATTCAAGATTACAGCATCTGTATTCTCCTTTGACATGAAAGATTTATATTGTTTGATGACGGAGATTTGTTTCGTCGTCCATTAACTGCTAATTACTGTGGTTTGCCTCTGTCTTTCTTTGCAGCCCGGACTTCGATTGAGTTGATTTCCTGATAATTCGCCTTTATATTACGACTCAATGTTCCCCAACGCTTATCCAATCGGACCGATTACTGTGCCTTCGCTCTGCAAAACTGCAAATAGCTTAATAAGAGTTCCACTTCATCGACCGAGGGCAGACCGAATGGAGAACCCCCGCTCTCCTCAGACCACTGCTGTGTTGCTCGTTTCGTTGGTGCTTCGTCCGTAAATCTTTCTGAAAGCCAGCAGGAGCACCATCAATAGATGATCGGATGACAAACGAGAGCGACAAATGGAACGGCAGGCATACTTACTGGTCGTGTAGGCCACAGTTCTTAAGCCCTGCCGAGGGGGATGGGCTGGGGGAGCGAGAGATGTTGGTTTTAGTTACCTGTGCATTCCTGAAGCTAGATTGGCTGAGTTCATCGCAAATGATGAACAGTACCATAGGGTTTGGTTCTTAAAGAGAGTTGATGACCGAGTATAATTCATCCGCTGCCACCTTGGTGTTGGCTTTGTGTGGTATGTGGAACGCCGACACGATGGTTGCGGTGAATTGCCCCGGTCGATTAAATGGACGGCACATAGTGAACGGATATTAGAGACATAGAAACATAGATAAATAGGTGCAGGGGGTGACCATTTGTCCCTTCGAGCCAGCATCGCCATTCATTGTGACCATGGCCTGCCTTCTCCCCATATTCCTTGATTCCACTAGCCCCAAGAGCTCTGTCCAACTCACTTTTAAATGCATCCAGTGGTTTGGCCTCCACTGTCTTCTGTGGCAGAGAATTCCACAAAGTCACAACTATTTGGGTGATTTTTTTTGCACCTCCGTTTTAAATAGCCTCCCCTTTATTCTTAGACAGTGGCCACTGGTTCTTTCCTTTTCCCGAATCTGACACCATTGAGATAATAATTTCCCTATTTGTTTTGGGGGTGGGGTTGCTCTGATGGTAAGGAATGATATTCATTCCCTTGCAAGGGGTGACATAGAATCAGGAGATGTTGAATCAGTATGGATAGAAATGAGAAATTGTAAGGGTAAAAAGACCCTAATGGGAGTTATCTATAGGCCCCCAAACAGTAGCCTCGAAATAGGGTGCAAGTTGAATCAGGAGATAAAATTGGCGTGTCAAAAATGTAATGCTACGGTGGTTATGGGAGATTTCAACATGCAGGTAGACTGGGAAATTCAGGTTGGAAATGGACCCCAGGAAAGAGAGTTTGTAGAGTGCCTTCGAGATGGATTCTTAGAACAGCTTGTACTGGAGCCTACCAGGGAGAAGGCAATTCTGGATTTAGTGTTGTGTAATGATCCTGATCTGATAAGGGGACTAGAGGTAAAAGAGCCATTAGGAGGCAGTGATCACAACATGATAAGTTTTACTCTGCAAATGGAAAGGCAGAAGGGAAAATCGGAAGTGTCAGTATTACAGTATAGCAAAGGGGATTACAGAGGCATGAGGCGGGAGCTGGCCAAAATTGACTGGAAGGAGTCCCTAGCAGGGAAGACGGTAGAACAGCAATGGCAGGTATTCCTGGGAATAATGCAGAGGTTGCAGGATCAATTTATTCCAAAGAGGTGGAAAGACTCTAAGGGGAGTAAGAGACACCTGTGGCTGACAAGGGAAGTCAGGGACAGCATAAAAATTAAGGAGAGGAAGTATAACATAGCAAAGAAGAGTGGGAAGACAGAGGATTGGGACTCTTTTAAAGAGCAACAAAAGTTAACTAAAAAGGCAATACGGGGAGAAAAGATGAGGTACGAGGGTAAACTAGCCAATAATATAAAGGAGGATAGCAAAAGTTTTTTTAGGTACGTGAAGAGGAAAAAAATAGTCAAGGCAAATGTGGGTCCCTTGAAGACAGAAGCAGGGGAATTTATTATGGGGAACAAAGAAATGGCAGACGAGTTAAACCGTTACTTTGGATCTGTCTTCACTGAGGAAGATACACACAATCTCCCAAATGTTCTAGGGGCCGGAGAAACTAGGGTGATGGAGGAACTGAAGGAAATCCACATTAGGCAGGAAATGGTTCTGGGTAGACTGATGGGACTGAAGGCTGATAAATCCCCAGGGCCTGATGGTCTGCATCCCAGAGTACTTAAGGAGGTGGCTCTAGAAATAGTGGAAGCATTGGAGATCATTTTTCAATGTTCTATAGATTCAGGATCAGTTCCTGTGGATTGGAGGATAGCAAATGTTATCCCACTTTTTAAGAAAGGAGGGAGAGAGAAAACGGGTAATTATAGACCAGTTAGTCTGACATCAGTTGTGGGGAAGATGTTGGAGTCAATTATAAAAGACGAAATTGCTGAGCATTTGGATAGCAGTAACGGGATCATTCCGAGTCAGCATGGATTTACGAAGGGGAAATCATGCTTGACAAATCTACTGGAATTTTTTGAGGATGTAACTAGGAAAATTGACAAGGGAGAGTCAGTGGATGTGGTGTACCTCGACTTTCAGAAAGCCTTCGACAAGGTCCCACATAGGAGATTAGTGGGCAAAATTAGGGCACATGGTATTGGGGGTAGGGTACTGACATGGATAGAAAATTGGTTGACAGACAGAAAGCAAAGAGTGGGGATAAATGGGTCCCTTTCGGAATGGCAGGCAGTGACCAGTGGGGTACCGCAAGGTTCGGTGCTGGGACCCCAGCTAATTACGATATACATTAATGACTTAGACGAAGGGATTAAAAGTACCATTAGCAAATTTGCAGATGATACTAAGTTGGGGGGTAGTGTGAATTGTGAGGAAGATGCAATAAGGCTGCAGGGTGACTTGGACAGGTTGTGTGAGTGGGCGGATACATGGCAGATGCAGTTTAATGTAGATAAGTGTGAGGTTATTCACTTTGGAAGTAAGAATAGAAAGGCAGATTATTATCTGAATTGTGTCAAGTTAGGAGGAGGGGGAGTTCAACGAGATCTGGGTGTCCTAGTGCATCAGTCAATGAAAGGAAGCATACAGGTACAGCAGGCAGTGAAGAAAGCCAATGGAATGTTGGCCTTCGTAACAAGAGGAGTTGAGTATAGGAGCAAAGAGGTCCTTCTACAGTTGTACCGGGCCCTGGTGAGACCGCACCTGGAGTACTGTGTGCAGTTTTGGTCTGCAAATTTGAGGAAGGATATTTTTGCTATGGAGGGCGTGCAGCGTAGGTTCACTAGGTTAATTCCCGGAATGGCGGGACTGTCGTATGTTGAAAGGCTGGAGCGATTGGGCTTGTATACACTGGAATTTAGAAGGATGAGGGGGGATCTTATTGAAACATATAAGATAATTAAGGGATTGGACACATTAGAGGCAGATAACATGTTCCCAATGTTGGGGGAGTCCAGAACAAGGGGCCACAGTTTAAGAATAAGGGGTAGGCCATTTAGAACGGAGATGAGGAAGAACTTTTTCAGTCAGAGAGTGGTGAAGGTGTGGAATTCTCTGCCTCAGAAGGCAGTGGAGGCCAGTTCGTTGGATGCTTTCAAGAGAGAGCTGGATAGAGCTCTTAAGGATAGCGGAGTGAGGGGTATGGGGAGAAGGCAGGAACGGGGTACTGATTGAGAGTGATCAGCCATGATCGCATTGAATGGCGGTGCTGGCTCGAAGGGCTGAATGGCCTACTCCTGCACCTATTGTCTATTGTCTATTGTCTATTGTTTTCGCCGCCAAAGTGGATAACCCCACATTTATCTACGTCATACTGCATCTGCCTTGCATCTGCCCACACACTTAACCTGTCCAAGTCACCCTGCAACGTCCTAACATCCTCTTCACAGTTCACACCTCCACCCAGGTTTGTGTCATCTGCAAACTTGCTAGTGTTACTTCTAATTCCATCATCCAAATCATTAATATATATGGTAAATAGTTGCGCCCCTGCATCGAGCCTTGCGGCACTCCATTCGCCAGTGCCTGCCATTCTGAAAGGGACCCGTGTATTCCTACTCTTTGCTTCCTGTCTGCAAACCAATTGTCTGCCATATCAACATCCTACCCCAATACCATATAACAATATAACCATATAACAACTACAGCACGGAAACAGGCCCGTTCGGCCCTACCAGTCCACGCCAAACATTCTCTCTGACCTAGTCTCATCTACCTGCTCTCAGACCATAACCCTCTAATCCCCTCTTATCCATATACCTATCCAATTTACTCTTAAATAATAAAATCGTGCCTGCCTCCACCACTTCCACCGGAAGCCCATTCCATACAGCCACCACCCTCTGAGTAAAGAAGTTACACCTCATGTTACCCCTAAACATTTGTCCCTCAATTCTGAAGCTATGTCCCCTTGTTGGAATCTTCCCCACTCTCTAAGAGAAAAGCCTACCCACGTCAACTCTGTCCGTCCCTCTTAAAATTTAAAAAACCTCTATCAAGTCCCCCCTCAACCTTCTACGCTCCAAAGAATAAAGACCCAACCTGTCCAACCTCTCTCTGTAGCTTAAGTGCTGAAACCCTGGCAACATTCTAGTAAATCTCCTCTGTACCCTCTCCATTTTGTCGACATCCTTCCTATAATTTGGCGACCAGAACTGCACACCATACTCCAGATTCGGCCTCACCAATGCCCTGTACAATTTTATCATTACATCCCAACTTCTATATTCGATGCTCTGATTTATAAAGGCAAGCATACCAAACGCCTTCTTCACCACCCTATCCACATGAGATTCCACCTTCAGGGAACAATGCACAGTTATTCCCAGATCCCTCTGTTCCACTGCATTCCTCAATTCCCTACCATTTACCCTGTACGTCCTATTTTGAGTTGTCCTACCAAAATGCAGCACCTCACACTTATCAGCATTAAACTCCATCTGCCAGCTTTCAGCCCACCCTTCCAAAATGCCCAAGTCTCTCTGTAGACTTTGAAACTCTACTTCATTATTAACTACACCACCTATCTTAGTATCATCTGCATATTTACTAAACCAATTTGCCACACCATCATCCAGATCATTATTATAAATGACAAACAACAGTGGACCCAACACAGATCCTTGGGGTACTCCACTAGACACTGGCCTCCAACCTGACATACAATTGTCAACCATTACCCTCTGGTATCTCTCATTTAATTTTACTCACCAATCACCCGTGTGGGACCTATCAAAGCCTTTCTGAAAGTCTAGATACACTATATCCACCATATCTCCTTCATCCATTTTACTTGTCATATCCTCAAAAAAATTCAGAAGATTAGTCAAACAGGATTTCCCCTTCATAAATCCATGCTGACTTGAACCAATACTTTTACTGCTATCCAAATTCGCCGTAATTACTTATTTCATATTTCACTCCAACATCTTCCCCACCACCGATGTCAGGCTAATTGGTCTATAATTCCCCGTTTTCTCCCTCGCTCCTTTCTTGAAAAATGTGATAACATTCGCTCCCCTCCAATCCACAGGAACTGATCCTGAATCTATTGAACATTGGAAAATGATCACCCATACGTCCATGATTTCTAGAGCCATCTCCTCGAGTACTCTGTGATGCAGACCATCAGGCGCTGAGGATTTATCAGCCTTCAGTCCCACTGAACTAAACTAACTGAACTATTTCGTGGCATAGTCAGCTTGTTCCATGTGGTTTCCCGTCGTGCTGGTTGAATCGATATCTATAAACAGAGTGGAATTGAGTGACTGGAAGACAGCCGGGGATGAGTCGCGAATTGGCCTCTGATTGCTTTTCCGTTGTTGGGCATAATTTAGAAACGAACCGCACTTGCTTGAAAATAACATTTTCTATCAAAGATTCAATTTGTCAACTGTTGCGAGCTGTGCGAAGTTCTATTTTTAGTTCCTCAGTCACTGAAGCGCTGACTCTCATTTTAGTTCCATCCCGGGTGAACAATTCCTGGGCGATGCCCAACTTCCAGCTTTTGGATAATGGGGACATCCCGTGTACAGAACGAGAACTGCTACCCAACAGTCAATCAATTGATCATTTGGGGATAATTTCTCGCAGTGGGTAGTTTCCGCATTTCCTTTTCTAAATTTGGTGCCTCTGATCGTCACTACTGCTGCTTTGGAATCTGGGGAAATACATGCTGTTGTGCGTCTGCTTTCTTCAGTTATTGATCACAGCACACCAGCTGCCTGCTAAGCAGTGGGCCAGGGTTTGATTACCGGTCACCGCAGTTTGCCCAAACCATGGGCAACCCGCCTCCCTGGAGCAGCGGAGATTTCGTTCAGATCGCAATCAGCACACATTAATAAAAAGCAAGAATTTTTAATTCAGTTACATGGGTTCCATGGCCAATTATCACTCACTGCGAGCTGGTCCCTGGATCCGGGATGGAATTCTCCACCCGTCAGCTTTTCCCGGTAAACCCATGAAAGCGTAGAAAAATAGGTGCAGGAGGAAGCCATTTGGCCCTTCGAGCCTGTACGCACCGCCATTCATTGTGATCATGGTTGACCACCCACAATCAGTAACCCGTGCCTGCCTTCTCCCCATATCGCTTGATTCCACTATCCCCTCGAGCCCTATCCAAAACTCTTTTAATTTCATCCACTGAATTGGCCTCCACTGCCTTCTGTCGCAGAGAATTCCACAAATTCACATCTCTCTGGCTGAAATGTTTTTTTTATCACCTCAGTTTTAAATGGCTTTCCCTTTATTCTTAGAATGTGGCCCCTCTTTCTGGACTCCCCCAACATTTGGGGGGAAAATCCTGTATCTGGCTTGTCAAGTTCATTCATAATGTTATACGTTTCTATAAGATCCCCTCTCATCCTTCTAAATTCCAGTGAAGACAAGCCCAGTCTTCAATCTTTGCTCATACGACAGTCCCGCCATCCCGGGGATTAACCTCCGGAACCTACGCTGCATATGCCTCAGTAGCAAGGATGTCCTTCCACAAATTAGGAGAGCAAAACTGCACACAATTCTCCAGATGTGGTCTAACCAGGGCCCTATACAACTGCAGCAGGACCGGTTTGCTCCTATATTTATTGCAGCTTTCCACAATTAACTAGGGCAGACCACAACATCCAGACAATATGTTCACACCCAGTGTCGTCAGTTTGTCCCCCACCCTCCCTCTGTCTATTTCTCTCTGTGGAATCTTTCTCCTCACATCCCATTTGTTCCGTCAGGACCTTCATCATGTCCTCCCGAACAGATAGACGGAACATCTCATTCCGACCCTCAGTCATACGCTATGCTACACAGCACATTCCATGTTCTCCCTGCCTGTCCCCATTATAGCTTTACCTACTTTATAATAATTCAGCTCCCTGTGCTCGACCTCACTGGGAATCGGGCCGCAACGTCGAATGAGACCTGTTGCTTCACAGACCTGCTTGACCAGCTCAGTTCCTCCAGCGTTCTGTTGCAGGATTCCCGATTCTGTATCTCTATTCTCTTTTGATACAAAACTTATTTTTCTGTGTTGGTGGAAGATATTTGTTTTCCTCTTCCATCAGCTGCTGATCACTGGCCTTTGCCACATTCTAAACTTGGTTTAAAGATACAGCGCGTAAACAGACCATCTTTAGAACCGATCACAAATCTTCTCACTTGTTTTTCTGTGAAATTCTATCGACGGTACTGGGATTATACACTCAACTACTCAAATTAGGGGCTTGGTCAATTTTGGGACATCACATTAAATAGTCCTTTAGGGGAAGGTCCTTATATATGGTAATTACGGGAGAGCTCCGGTAAATTGTCAATTAGGGGAGGGCACCACAAATGGGGATTTACGGGTGCACCGTTATTGAAGTATGGCGGGTGGATAAACAACAAATACGAAATTAGCGGAGGGAAACTGTAAATGTGGAAATAGGGGAGTGCTCCCGCAAATGGGAAACCAGGAGAGGGCAAACCTACGTAGAATTAGGGTAGGGCCCTGTCTGTTTCCGTGAATGTTCCTACTTCTCTCTGAGAGTATTCATGTCTCTAACTCTCCGTGTTTTCCCGTCGCTATCTGCTGGTGTTCCTGGCTCAATGTGTGCTCCTGATGGATTCCATCAAAGAGCTCCCACGGTGTGTGAGAAGATACACACAGGAACATACGCCCATCCACCCTTGTAAATAAACAATACAATGACCAAACTGGAGCCAGTAACATTACTCAGCATTGACCTGTTCCACTGTGACCCTTCAGTGCATTCTACGTGTTCCCACGTCCAGGCTCGCCTCATCCATCCTGTAGGGATTGTTCCCTGTCGCCCTGTCCCTCGGACACATTTCAGGGAAATCTGAAAAAACTGAGCTGTGCTTCTGCTCCCTGCCAACAAGCAACAACAATTGAAGCAGGAGGATCCGATGCAGAGAGATGTAAAAAGCTGGACAACGGACGCGGATGATATCTTACGCGACTGCTTTAAGTCAGCAGTCAGGGATTCTGCAGCTAACCTGAATGAGTGCGCCTCTGCCGTGACTGACTTCATCAACAAGTGAGTGGACGACTGGGTGCCGCCGAAGTCAATCCGAGTGCTCCCCAACCTGGAACCAGGGATGTACATTCACAGGTGAAGGCCAGGTCCGATTCAGACAAGTCAAACGATCCCAAGCGGTCCAAGAAGCCACGCTGTGGTCTCCGCAAAGCGATCAAGGATGCCAAGAGGCAATACTGGTTCAAACTTGCGTCCCAGTATAATCTCTGAGTCACTCAGAGAATGTGGCAAGGTCTGATTAAGATAACTGGATGCAAAGCAAGTTCATGCAATATCATTGGTAATCGTGCGACCTTACACGATGAACGGAATGCTTCCTCTGCTCGCTTCGAGCAGAAGGCCAACAGGGCGGTGACACCTGCCTCTTCGGCTCGAGGGTGACTCTCCCCAGGGTGACTATAGCCTTCCTGTGAGTAAACCCACGGCATACAACAGGCCTGGACGGTGTTCCTGGCCGTGTCCTTAGTAGCTGCGCAGACGATTTGTCGACATCTCTAATCTCTCCCGACTCAGAGTATTTAATGCGTTTCATAACCTGCCTCACAAAACATTTCATGATGGTGAAAGTCAAGTCCACTGGATGGTGATCGTTTAAGCTTGAGGTCTTGCGTTTCTTCATCATTCCAATGTCGAAGAAACGCAAGACCTCAAGCTTAAACTATTACCATCCAGTGAACTTGACTTTCACCATCGTGAAATGTTTTGAGAGGCAGGTTATGAAACGCATTAAATGCCGTCTACCCAGCGGCCTTGCCCCACTGCATTTCGCCCACCGCCATCACAGGCCCAGGGACGATGCCATCGCACTAGCCCTCCCCTCAATATTGGGACAGCAGGATAAGAGCGACACCTGCGTCAGACACCTATTCATAATTACAGTTCTACCTTTAATACCATTATACCATGCAAGTGCATCACCAAATTCGCGGGATTTAGTGTCAGTACTCATCTCTGAAACTGGACCCTCGACTTCCTGACCAACATACACCACTCAGTGAGGATAGGGGACAGATCGTCCTGTACGATAATCGTCAACACGGGAGTTCCGCAAGGATGCGTTCTCCGCCCCTTCTTTACTCCTTGTACACCCAAGACTGTGCAGGCATGTAAAATCTAATTAAATTTTCAAATTCGCAGACGGCACCACCATTGTGGGCCGGATACCATATATTGATGAATCTGAGTACAGGAAGGAAATCGAGAACCTCAATGTCAGCAAGGCAAATGACATAACGATCGACTTTGGGAAGCCGACATACCCAAATTTGCATTGAAGGCACCGATGGAGAGACGGTTGGAATCTTCAAATTGCGAAGAGAAAATATCACCAACAACCTCTCCTGGGCCACTTTTATTGAGGCAACGGCCAATAAATCACACAACGCCTCTACTGTCTTGGAAGGCTTAGGAAGTTTGGCTTGCCCCCGGCAACACTCACCAACTTCCGCATATGCACCATAAAAATCAGTTCATCAGGATGTATCACTGCTTGGTTTGGGAACAGCTCCATCCAAGACCGCAAGAATTTGCAGCGAATGTGGACACAGCCAGGACCTCAAACAAACGATCCCCTCTTCTATTGACTCCATTTATACCTTACCATGTATCTGTCCAAATGTCTTTTAAATTTAATGATAATATTTGCCTCAAATACTTCCTCTGGCAGCTCAGTTAATGTAGCCGACACTGTCTGTATGCATCCATCGACCCATCACTTTCTTTCCCCGAGGGAATTAAAAATATATGGATATACTCAGGACACTCAGGGGACTTCTGAGGGAAAATGAAAAAGTATCTAATGTCAAAAATGAATGATCTTGTCAAAGGTCTGATATTGGCCAAACAAATACATGGTGTGGTATCGTTTCGCGAAACACATTCACGTAAAACCCCGCTGTTGCACCGCACTCTGCATTAGACTGTCAACTACCTCGTCAGTGTGGCCGAACCGGGTGGGAAAATTATTTCCTGTCTAACTTTCATTGCACAATAGGAATAACCAAATCTGACTACCTATTGCTACAGTCGAGTTGGTCGCTCTATTTCCTCAAGCTGTAGCTGTAGAAATGCTACCATCGGCTCAACATGTCTGAACTAACTCGCCTGACAAATAGTTCCAGATACCCAGCACCCTTTCAGTGTAAAGTCTTCCCTTCAGGTCCCTTGTGATTTTTGACTATCTCACCCTAAACCTCTGACCATTGGTTTTTGGTTCCACATCCTGGATAAAAGTCCGCGTGCGATCACCTATCTATTCTCTTCATGACTGTATACACCTTTATAACTCACCCATGTATTTCCCCATTCCAAGGTATAATGTCCCCGGGTGAATATATTTGTGGACAATAGACAATAGACAATAGACAATAGGTGCAGGAGGTGGCCATTCGGCCCTTCGAGCCAGCACCGCCATTCAATGTGATCATGGCTGAATAGGGATGTGAGTACTAATGTGAACAAGTATGGAAATGAATATTAGTCCCAGGTCATTTCGCTAGCTATGATGCTGAAACCAGGAACAGACTCAAGCTTGCATTGTGCGTGCGCCCGTGTGTACCTGTGTGTGCTGGGGAGGGAGTGGCTGTTATCTCCAAACACCCAGACCACGGAATCATGTCCCCCCTCTATTAATGGATGCTCAACTTTATCACCAACAGTCCCCAATCAGTGACGATAGGTGACACCTCCTGCACAATAACTTTCACATCGGAGCCCTGCAAGGATGAGATGTCAGTCCGCGATTATACAATCTTTATCCTCGTAACTCTACAGCCAATTTCGGTTCTAAGTATATCGACGGGTTTGCTGATGTGATGGGCCGAATAACGGACAGAGGCGACGACGTACACGAACGATTATGGAGAACTTAGTGACATGGTGTCAGCAGCATAACCACGCTTTCAATGTCAGCAGGACGAAGGAGGTAGTTATTGGCCTGAGGAAGCAGCAGTACGTGCCCCAATCTGCACCAATGGTACAAAATGACAATGAAAGCGACCTCAGGTTGCTTGGCGATAATGTAACCAACGATCTGACATTGAGCAACCACATTGATGCGACGCCCAAGAAGGCACAAAAATGCAAACAAAAATAAATTTGTCATGTCTTCTGTTACTATTACAAACGTCTGCAGATTTGCGGTAAAATGAATATTGTCACTTTGCATCGAAGCTTTGTTTGGAAATAACTCTGCGAAGACCGCGAGATATTGCAGAGGGTTGTATATATAGCCCAGTCCATCACAGACCCACAGATCCATGCAGAGCCAACCACATTCTCCGTCTACACTTCACGCTGTATAACGTTACACAAACACCCAACACAATCAATGACCTGTCCAATCCCGGTCAATAGACAATAGACTATAGACAATAGGCAATGGGTGCAGGAGGAGGCCATTCGACCCTTCCAGCCAGCACCGCCATTGAATATGATCATGGTTGATCATTCTCAATCAGTACCCCGTTCCTGCCTTCTCCCCATACCCCCCTGACTCCGCTATCCTTAAGAGCTCTATCTAGCTCTCTCTTGAATGCATTAAGAGAATTGGCCTCCACTTCCTTCTGAGGCAGAGAATCCCACAGATTCACAACTCTCTGAAAAAGTTTTTCCTCATCTCACTTCTAAATGGCCTACCCCTTATTCTCAGTTCTTCTTTCCCCTGCTCCGATCTGGCAGCAGGCGGATATGCTTGCAAGCGCGCACCACGAGACTAGGGCATAACTTAAATCCCTCCGTTATCAGGCTTATGATCGGTCCCTCCGTAGGCTAGGGTATTGATCAATTGCTTCTACCCCATTATGGACGTTAAACTTTGTCTCAGGTACTGATGCCCAACAATGCGCTGCAATGCTGATAAATGTATTCTGCACTCTGTATTTTCCACTTTGCTCTATCCATTGGCACGAGTCACACAACGCTGGAAAAGGTCCTTCAGCCCAGCCTGCCAATGCCGATCAATGTACCCCATCTACACAAATCCCACCTGCCGCTTTTGGCGCGTATCAATCCGAAATCTTCCTATTTGTGTTTGCCCAAATGTATTTTAAATATTGTTATAGTTTCTACCTCAAAGACCTGCTTTAGCAGCTCATTCAATACGTCCGCCACCCGCTGTGCGAATCCATGTACCTACCACGCTCTGAGTGGTTCCATACACTCAGTGACTTCTGTCCGCGAATTTGTACCAATAGTATCCATATGTGATATATGTAATCTGCTTTGATAGCATGCAGAACAAAGCTGTTTACGGTACCTCGGTACATATGACAATAATATCCCTAAACCTGAAGCTGAAACCTAAAGCGCCGACCATCTGCACTGTTTGGAACACCACGAAACCAGATGAATGTTTCATAGGCTGCAGAGGCATTACATCATCCATTGTTCCCGACGTGCTGTTCTACACACTTACATAATATGTTTGCACAAATTCTTTGCTTTGTATTTTCGCAGAACTGGAATTCTCCAACTGCACTTGTCCAGTTCTACGGAGAACGGAATTATGCAATGTGGCTTGATAAAATCTTATTCGTTCTCAGAAATGCACAGACAATTCAGTGTGTGACGGAAATAACCAACAATATTCAACGTGACATTCTATGTAATGAATTACAGTATATTCTGCATTCTCTATCTTCCTCTTCGCTTCATCTGCAGGATTGATTGTATCAATGTATAGCATATCTGAACTGAATGGACAGCGTGCATTTCGACCAAGCTTACCCATGCCGATCAATGTATCCCATCTCCACTAGTCACTCCCACCTTACGCCACATTAACTTAAATCCTTCCCTTTCATGAGGTAGTCTAACTGTCTTTGAATGATTGTCATAATTTACGCCTTAACTACTTACTTTCGGTGCAGAGATGAAGTCAACATTTATCTGCGGAGGAAGGGACTGTCAAAGGAACAACAATTGATGAGATCCCCCACTCTGTGCATGTTTGGAGGAACGACATGTTCCAAACTCTTGGTCCGAGGGATAACCTCCCCGCTCCACCGCTGGATGCATGATCTTTAACCCCCACAGCGCACAATTAGTAAGGATAGGCGACACCTCCTTAAAAATAAATAACTTCGAATATGGAGCGCTGCAAGGATCCGCTCTCAGTCCGCTATTCTACCTCATTTACATTCGTAACCGTGTGGCCATATTCGGCTCTAATTGCACCTACTAGTTTGCAGAAGACATCATTGTGAATGGTAGAATGATGAGCAATGGCGAGACGAAGTACAAGAAGTACAGATAGTGAACTTATTGACACGGTGGCATGACAATAACGTCTCTTTCAATGTCAGCAAGACGAAGGAGATAGTCATTGGCTTCAGGATGCAATGCCGAGTATTTACCCCAACCTGCATCAATCGCACTGTTTGGAAAATAGTTGATTGCTCAAATTCCGTGTCGTTAACATAACCAACAATATGTCGTGGAGCAATCACATTGATGCCAAACTCATTAAGGCGTACCGACGCCTCGGCTTCACAAGGAAACGGTGGACATTGGCATGTCTAAAGTGATTCTTGTAAAACTTCAACAGATGGACCATAGAAAGAACATTATCGGGTTGTATCACAGTTTGCTTTATGAGCAGCTCTAACGAGACCAAGATAAATTGCAGAGACTTCAATGTGTAGCCCAATCCACCACCAATGCCTTATTTTCCTCTGTGATCAGGCTTCTGCACGGTCCTTCCATATGCTCTTCCTATCTACCCCATTGCACACATTAGACTTTTAAAAACATTGATGCTCCACAATACAGCTACAATTCTAAAAGCTGTATTCTGCACTTTGTATCTCCATCTATTGTCATAGAGTCACAAATCACGGCCACAGACCCTTCGACCCAGCTTGCCCATACCGACCAATGTGGCCCATCTACGATGGTCCCACTTACAGAGTTTGGCCAGAATCACTCTAAACCTTCGCTGTCCATGTAGCTGTCCAAATGTATTTTAAATATTGTCGTAGCTTCTGCCTCCACGACGTCCTTCGGCAGCTCATTCCGTATACCCACCACCCTCTGTGCAAATCCATATTCCCACCACCCCCTGTGTGAATCCTTAGACCCAGCACCCTCTGCCCTCTCGTTTGAACTGATTGTATCTGTATGGTACATCTGACCGGTTTGGGTAGCATGGGAAAAAAGGTATTTAGTGTTTCTCGGTACATGTGACAATAATGAACATAACACAAAAGCTAAAACGCCATGCGCCACATATGTTAATTGTTTACAACAACACAAACCAAGGTTCTCATGGTTTATCGAAGGATTGCATCATCCTTCGCGCAAACATGGCACAGTTAAGTAACGTTTTGTACATGTGGGAACGGATTTTATGCTTTTCCCGTACCCTATATCTAAATTTACTCAGATAGGCCCAGGCGCAAAATAAAGGACTCGTAGACCAGTGGTGAGGCCATCGAACAAGTCGGTTTAATAAAGGCCTTAGCGATGTACATCGAGGAACAGTGTGAGCAAGCTCAAGCTGCTTCAAAATCTTACAGTAACTGTAGGATTCTTATGCACTCATGACACAATGGTTACCTGTGGATTTGGAATAAACCATCATTCATCAATGTCCCTGTACACTTTCATCTTTGTGTTTCCCCAAATTTAACTTTCATCTTGGGGCTCTTTTGTTTAGAAATCTCCCACCCATATATGTTACATGTAGATATCATAAATGATCAGATTATCCTCGCCACATGGAGTCCCATCGCAAACGAGATCATATGTCAACCTTTGGGAGACTTGCCTGCGAAACAGGGTAAACAAAAGCACCTGTAATGCAAGATTGCAACACATAAGAACCTAAACATAACTACAAAGGACTATCCTCCGTCTACTGATAAGAAACCCTGCTTCTCAACAGAATATTTCAGCTTTAACTATTTTAACTACATTCTATCTTGTCAACTTTCCCATCATGCCACATCCCCCCAGTGTATGAGCACCAGGGTTAACCAAACTATAATCTGATCACCTTCCTCATAATTCTCAAAATTCCCGACAACTGTACATATCTTTGTTTATGTTTATGAACTCCTCGAATTCCCGGGCTGCACATATCGAGTTTCACGAAGAACGGAGTTATGCAATACAGCTTGAGCAAATGTTATTCATTCTTACAAATACACGGACAATTTAGAGTTTGATGCAAACAAAGAACTATGTTCGGGATGATATGTTATGTCATGAACTATATAATGCCTTCTGTGTTATTTCCGTTGCTCTGTCTAATGAATTTATTTGAGCTTATTGTATCCATGTATAGTATGTCTGATCTGAGTGGATAGGAGGCAACGCAGCTTTTCACTGTGCCTCGGTACGCGTGACAGTAATATTCCTAGCCTAACCTAACCAAACCCAATGATCTGAGATAAGTACCAAATATGATCAGACCCGGAATGATCGCACTGTGATGGTGACTAAGATAGACACAGACGATGTTGATATTCAAGAGACGTGATGAATGGTTGTTAAGCACAAACAACTGTTGGACAAATGCGAAGAGAAAGTGAAGACTGCGGCAGGAGGAGTAACACAGTCAAAATGTTGCTCCTGCATTGCAGACCGCAGTAATTGCCGGGCATCGACACATACAAGAGGAAAACAGGAGATACTCAGATGATTCAGAAGACACCGGTGGAGAGAGGAAGAGCATCTGATGTCACAAATGGATGATCGTATCAAAGCTCCGATGCTGGTGAAGCAAATGCAGGATATGGCCCCGTTTCACCAAGTGCAAGCACGCAAACACTGGTGTTGTACCGCACTCTGCATTGGAGTGTAAACTGGCGCGTCAGCGCACCTGGACTTTGCTGCAGAATCAGTTCCTGACGAACATTTATTGTTCAACACAAATAACCAAAGTTGGTCACCTATTTATCTCCTCCTGCTGTCGAGATGGCAGCTATATTTACAAACGTTCTGACTATAGAAATGCCAGCTTCGACTCAACATATCTCAACTGACTATTCTTGGAGCTTGTCCCATGCACGCATCGCCGTCTGAGATTGAATTCTTCTGGGTCGATTCCTTGTAAACCTTGCCCTCTCACCATGAACCTATGACCTTTACTTTTTGATTCCCGTCCGGGGTAAAATACTCTGCGAATTCAACCTATCCCTTCCCCTTATACACCTTCATGATTGGCTCTCAGCTTCGTGCGCTCCGAGGAATAAAGTCCTCATATCTCCTTATAGCTCTGCCCATACAAGGAAATAATAGCGAAGCACTGCTCGAACGACTGACGATGGTTAGACAAGCACCTATCTATGTCTATACTATCCATTTACAAAATCCCATTTACGAGCACATGATCCTCATAATATTATACCCTAACACTATATATTTTAAGGATGGCGATCCTTGCCGACAATACGTCGAAGGGGCTGAAGTTGAGATTGATGCTTCGGATGAAGGAGCTGCCAAGGGAACCACAATTGATCACATCATCTACGCTGTGCAGTTTGGAATAATACAAGTGAATTGAATGACACTGCAAATGTGCGATTCTGCGAGGCCTGGACAGGACAGATGTTGAAAGATTTGTACAACAGATATATGGGTGTTGACTTTAGGATACAAGTTTCAGAGTAAGTATTTACCATCGAGTGACTTGTGATGAGAAGCAATTTACGCTCGCAAATATATCTGAACTTCCAGTACCCTGTACCCCAGAACATTAGTGATGATAACTCAATACGTTAAAACAGGGCTGGAGCAAATGTGTTTGTAGACAATAGGCAAATGAAGACTAATGTGGCCATCTATTGATTAATATAAGCGCAGGGTCAGTTCCCGTTTAATAGTGAAAATAGGAATAGCCTCGCGCTTTAAATTATGCATTCAGCAGTGTACCTTTATGTGATAGGGTATGGCGTGTCTATTATCTCCAAACGCTTGAACAGAGGTATCTTCACCTGCTCTACTACTGAATGCTCGATTTTAATACCAACAGTCCTCAGTCAGTGAGAACAGGTTACACTTCCTCCAGAATAACACCGGAGCCCTGCAAGGATTCGTTTTAGTCCACTGCTCTAGCACCTTTACCTTGAGTACATGCCCAAATCTGTACTAATTGTATAGAATCGAAAATAGTTGAGAACAAGTTGCATGCGTTACACTTACCAACAATCTGTCGCGGGGCAAGCACATTGATGCGACATCCAAGAAGGCACACTAACGCCTCCACTTCAGGTGGAGTCTGAGGAAATGTTGCCTGTCAACAGTAACTTTTACAGTGTTCTCGGGAGGTACCGTAGACAGCATACTGTCGGGTTGGACCACATTTTGGATCGGGTACATATTTGTCTAGAGCGTGAGAAATTGCAGGGAGTTATAAATGTAGGCCAATCCATCGCACATAACAGACGTTCCACCATTAACTCCATCTACACATCACGTTGGCTCGAAAAGAAAACGGTAATCGTAATCAACTTGCCCATACCGGCCAGTTCATCTTTCCCGAACTCAAGTCATGCAAAAGGTATAGATGTTTTAACGCGAGCACTACCGGATAATGTATTAGCTTATTTTCCTTCGTTATCAGGGTTCTGCACGAACCCTCCATTGACCAGGGCATTGTTCAATTCGCCTCCACAACATTTCGGATACTAGATATTGTCTAAGTAATTGATGCACTTGGATACGCTTCAATGCTGCGAACTATATTCTGCACTCTGGATCATCCACATTGCTCTGTCTCTTGTCATAGAGTTATCGAATCCTACAGCACGGTAACATGCCTTCTATCCAGCTTGCCTATGCGGACCAATGTGCCCCATCTACTCTAATCCCTCCTATCCACCTTTCATCCACATTACTCTAAATCTTTCCGATTCATGAAGCAGTCTCACTGTCTTTGTCACAATTTCTGCCTCAAATACTTCCCCTGGCTGTTCATTTTCTATGTTATTCCATATCCCCACCATCTGACGTCATCGAGTTTGAACTGATACTGTCTATGGAATTCTGTGGAATTCTCTGCCTCAGAAAGCAGTGGAGGTCAATTCTCTGAATGAATTCATGAGAGAGGTAGATAGAGCTCTTAAGGATAGCGGAGTCAGGGGTATGGGGAGAAGGCAGGAACGGGGTACTGATTGTGAATGATCAGCCATGATCACATTGAATGGCGGTGCTGGCTCGAAAGGCCGAATGGCCTACTCCTGCACATATTATCTATTGTTTATTGTCTATATATGGTATATCTGATGTGTCTGGATACCATGCAAAACAAACCTTTTACCGTAGCTCGGTAGGTGTAACAATACTAAACTTAAACCCGAATCTCAAACCTAAAACGCCTCTCATCTTAATTGTTTACAACCACGCGATCTCAGCGGGATGTTTCATGGCTTACAGAAGCATTGCATCATCCATTGTTCCAGACATACACTTCTGCACACTTAAATAACATGCTTTTAACAAATAAATTGCTTTGTGTTTTCACATAACTCGAAATCTCCAACTGCACTTGTCCGGTTCGATGGAGAGCAGAATTAAGCAATGTGGCTTGAGCAAATGTTGTTCATTCTCACAAATTGACGGACAATTCAGTGATTAATGGAAATAGGCAACAATAATCTGCGTTATGTTTCTTCCTCCTAGCTTCATCTGCAGGACGTTAACTGATTGTAAATATGTATGGCATATCTGAACTGAATGGACAGCGTGCAAAGCGACGCATTTCGCTGTATCTCGGAACGTGAGGCCCAGCAGAACCTCACCTAAGCTAATGATCTGACGTAAGTAACAACTATGATGTCTACTAAGATTGTCCATGTAACACAAACAGAATTAATATGCAAAATAAGGTGTTGAATGGGGGTTATCTACAAACTAACTGTTGGACAAATGCGAGGACAAGGTGGGGAGTTGGCACAGGAGGATGATCGCACGGAATCACCTGAAACTGTATAGTGGGCCGTACTAATTGCCGTGCATCTGCAATACAGGAGTACATACATTCAGAAAACTCCGTTGACGTCCGTCCAGGAAGGAAAGTAATGTTATGTCAGAAGTGAATGATCTTATCAAAGTTCGAACCATGTCCCCAGCACCCTCTTTGCGTCAAGTCTTCCCTTCAGATTCCTCGTAAATCTTGCCACTCTCATCTTAAACCTGTGATATCTGATTTTTGATTCTTCATCCTGGATATAAAAGACCTCATTCATCCTATCGTGGTTTTACACATCTTCATATCATCACCCTTCAGTTTCCTTCGCTCCAGGAAATAAATAAATTCCTCAGCCTCCCAGGACGGACACACAAGGAAATGGAAGTCCTGCTATAACTAATGACGGTGCTACCACATGCGGAGAAACGTGCAGAGACTGGACCAAGAGACGTAGTCATACAGCAGAGAAACAGGCCCAACAAATCTCCGTGTCAATGCTATCCAAATACTCAAGCACATTTACTAGCACTTGGTCCACAGAATATTATGCCCTGGCTCTCGATCTTTTAAAGAATGTGATGCTTACCTTTGAAGCGGCGTAGAGCCAGAAGTCGAGATTTATCCCCAGCATAAAGTGGCTGTGAGACGACCAACAATTGATCAAATCCTCTGCTGTGTACAGTTGCAAAGACCAACAAGTGGATTTGTTGCCATTGATTTGTGGGACTTGCCCTAACGGGATAGACCATCAGAGCATTAAGCAACGGGTATATGGATGATTACGTTAGGATCAGAAGATCAGAATATTAATTCACCTTGGAGTAACTGAGATGAGGTGTTATTTACTCTCTCAGATATATCTGAATCTAGAGTACCCTCTACCCCAGAAAACGGTGATACCCATTTATGAAATACAAACAGGGTTGGAGCGAAGTTCCTTGTGGACAAGAGGGAATTGAAAACTAATGTGGCCAGGTAAGGAAATGAACTCGAAACCAGGATCAGTTTGAAAATTATGGTAGTAAAGGTCTGCACAGGCCTGAGCTTGACATTGTGTGCGTGTGGCCGTGTGTACCTGTGTCCAGAGTGGGGGATGGGGAGGGGAGGGGGTTTGTGGCCGTGAGGCCGTGTGTACCTGTGTCTACAGTGGGGGGGGTGGGGAGGGGGGGGGGGTGTGGCCATGTGTACCTGTGTCCACAGCGGGGCGTGGTGAGGGGAGGGGTTTGTGGCCGTGTGTCCGTGTGTACCTGTGTCCACATTGGGGGATGGTGAGGGGAGGGGTTTGTGGCCGTGTGGCCGTGTGTCCGTGTGTACCTGTGTCCACATTGGGGGTGGTGAGGGGAGGGGTTTGTTGCCGTGTGTCCACAGTGGTGTTAGTGAGGCGAGGGGGTGTGGCCATGTGTCCGTGTGTACCTGTGTCCAGGGCCTAGGTATGTGCTTCGCCCTCTGCCACTACTTATCTCCAGTCATTAGGTTGGTCATTAGGGTTTGGATAGATTTATTATTGTCACATGTACCGAGTTGCAGCGAAAAGCGTGGTTTTGAATGTCATCCACTCATATCAGTCATGGGTATAACCGACAACATCTCTGCAATTTCTCGTCGTCTTGGGCAGAACTGTATCCAAACCAGGCTGTGATGCATCCCGTTCGCGTGCTTTCAATGGTGCATCTCAAGGTGTTTGTAGAAGTTTTGTCCGTCTCCTCCGGAAGTCGAGTGCGCCTTCTTGGTTGTGTGATCTGCGTGGTTGATCCAGGACACATCGGTGGTAATATTTACCGCAAACAACTTGAGCCATTAATCCTGATTTACGCATATACTCCACCTTGCGTCCAAAAATTCATAACTAGCCCCTTCGTCTTGATGACATTGAGGGAGAGGCTATTGTTCTGACACAACGTGAGTAAGCTCACTATCTCTTTCCTGAACTCCGCCTCATCATTGTCCCTGTTCCGGCCCTTCACAGGGTTGTCGTCAGCGAACCCGTTGACGAAATTAGAGTGAACAGTGGACAGCGTGAAGAGAGAATCGTCGGGGACCGATAAATCATCCTTGCAGGGCGCCGGTGTTGAGCGTCTGTATGGGGTAGATGTTGTCACCTATCGTCACTGACTGAGGTCCGTGGGCCGTCGAGCCGAGGAAGCAGTGGCAGAGGGCGAAGCACATACCTAGGCCCTGGACACAGGTACACACGGACACATGGCCACATCCCCTCGCCTCACTACCCCCCACTGTGGACACAGGTACACACGGACACACGGCCACAAACCCCTCCCCTCACCACCCCCCAATGTGGACACAGGTACACACGGACACACGGCCACAAACCCCTCCCCTCACCACGCCCCGCTGTGGACACAGGTACACATGGCCACCCCCCCTCCCCACCCCCCCCCCACTGTAGACACAGGTACACACGGCCTCACGGCCACAAACCCCCTCCCCTCCCCATCCCCCACTCTGGACAGAGGTACACACTGACACACGGCCACAACCACCCCCCCTCCACACCCCCCAATGTGGACACAGGTACACACGGCCACACGGTCACAAACCCCTCCCCTCACCACCCCCCGCTGTGGACACAGGTACACATGGCCACGGACACAAACCCGTCCCCTCCCCACCCCCCACTGTGGACACAGGTACACCCGGCCACACGCACACAATGTCAAGCTCAGGCCTGTGCAGACCTTTACTACCATAATTTACAAACTGATCCTGGTCTCGAGTTCATTTCCTTTCCTGGCCATATTAGTTTTCAATTCCCTCTTGTCCACAAGGAACTTCGCTCCAACCCTGTTTGTATTTCATAGATGGGCATCACCGTTTTCTGGGGTAGAGGGTACTCTAGATTCGGATATATCTGAGAGAGTAAATTACACCTCATCTCAGTCACTCCAAGATGAATTAATATTCTGATCTTCTGATCCTAACGTAATCATCCATATACCCGTTGCTTAATGCTCTGATGGTCTATCCCGTTAGGGCAAGTCCCACAAATCAATGACAAAACAAATTCACTTGTTGGTCTTTGCAACTGTACACAGCAGAGGATTTGATCAATTGTTGGTCGTCTCACAGCCACTTTATGCTGGGGATAAATCTCGACTTCTGGCTCTACGCCGCTTCAAAGGTAAGCATCACATTCTTTAAAAGATAGAGAGCCAGGGCATAATATTCTGTGGACCAAGTGCTAGTAAATGTGATTGAGTATTTGGATAGCATTGACACAGAGATTTGTTGGGCCTGTTTCTCTGCTGTATGAATACGTCTCTTGATCCAGTCTCTGCACGTTTCTCCGTATGTGGTACCACCGTCAGTAGTTATAGCAGGACTCCCATTTCTTTGTGTGTCCGTCCTGGGAGGCTGAGGACTTTATTTATTTCCTGGAGCGAAGGAAACTGAAGGGTGATGATATGAAGGTGTGTAAAACCACGATAGGATGAATGAGGTCTTTTATATCCAGGATGAAGTATCAAAAATCAGATATCACAGGTTTAAGATGAGAGTGGCAAGATTTACGAGGAATCTCAAGGGAAGACTTGACGCAAAAGAGGGTGCTGGGGACACGGTTCGAACTTTGATAAGATCATTCACTTCTGACATAACATTACTTTCCTTCCTGGACGGACGTCAACTGAGTTTTCTGAATGTATGTACTCCTGTATTGCAGATGCCCGGCAATTAGTACGGCCCACTATACAGTATCAGGTGATTCCGTGCGATCATCCTCCTGTGCCAACTCCCCACCTTGTCCTCGCATTTGTCCAACAGTTCATTTGTAGATAACCCCCATTCAACACCTTATTTTTGCATATTAATTCTGTTTGTGTTACATGGACAATCTTAGTAGACATCATAGTTGTTACTTACATCAGAACATTAGCTTAGGTGAGGTTCTACTGGGCCTCACGTTCCGAGAAACAGCGAAATGCGTCGCTTTGCACGCTGTCCATTCAGTTCAGATATGCCGTACATATTTACAATCAGTTAACGTCCTGCAGAAGAAGCTAGGAGGAAGAAACATAATGCAGATTATTGTTGCCTATTTCCATTAATCACTGAATTGTCCGTTAATTTGTGAGAATGAACAACATTTGCTCAAGCCACATTGCTTAATTCTGCTCTCCATCGAACCGGACAAGTGCAGTTGGAGATTTCGAGTTATGTGAAAACACAAAGCAATTTATTTGTTAAAAGCATGTTATTTAAGTGTGCAGAAGTGTATGTCTGGAACAATGGATGATGCAATGCTTCTGTAAGCCATGAAACATCCCGCTGGGATCGCGTTGTTGTAAACAATTAAGATGAGAGGCGTTTTAGGTTTCAGATTCAGGTTTAAGTTTAGTATTGTTACACCTACCGAGCTACAGTAAAAGGTTTGTTTTGCATGGTATCCAGACACATCAGATATACCATATATAGACAATAAACAATAGATAATATGTGCAGGAGTAGGCCATTCGGCCTTTCGAGCCAGCACCGCCATTCAATGTGATCATGGCTGATCATTCACAATCAGTACCCCGTTCCTGCCTTCTCCCCGTACCCCCTGACTCCGCTATCCTTAAGAGCTCTATCTACCTCTCTCATGAATTCATTCAAAGAATTGACCTCCACTGCTTTCTGAGGCAGAGAATTCCACAGAATTCCATAGACAGTATCAGTTCAAACTCGATGACGTCAGATGGTGGGGATATGGAATAACATAGAAAATGAACGGCCAGGGGAAGTATTTGAGGCAGAAATTGTGACAAAGACAGTGAGACTGCTTCATGAATCGGAAAGGTTTAGAGTAATGTGGATGAAAGGTGGATAGGAGGGATTAGAGTAGATGGGGCACATTGGTCCGCATAGGCAAGCTGGATAGAAGGCATGTTACCGTGCTGTAGGATTCGATAACTCTATGACAAGAGACAGAGCAATGTGGATGATCCAGAGTGCAGAATATAGTTCGCAGCATTGAAGCGTATTGTAGTGCATCAATTACTTAGACAATATCTAGTATCCGAAATGGTGTGGAGGCGAATTGAACAGTGCCCTGGTCAATGGAGTGTTCGTGCAGAACCCTGATAACGAAGGAAAATAAGCTAATACGTTATCCGGTAGTGCTCGCGTTAAAACATCTATACCTTTTGCATGACTTGAGTTCGGGAAAAATGAACTGGCCGGTATGGGCAAGTTGATTACGATTACCGTTTTCTTTTCGAGGCAACGTGATGTGTAGATGGAGTTAATGGTGGAACGTCTGTTATGTGCGATGGATTGGCCTACATTTATAACTCCCTGCAATTTCTCGCGCTCTAGACAAATAGGTACCCGATCCAAAATGTGGTCCAACCCGACAGTATGCTGTCTACGGTACCTCCCGAGAACACTGTAAAAGTTACTGTTGGCAGGCAACATTTCCTCAGACTCCACCTGAAGTGGAGGCGTTAGTGTGCCTTCTTGGATGTCGCATCAATGTGCTTGCCCCGCGACAGATTGTTGGTAAGTGTAACGCATGCAACTTGTTCTCAACTATTTTCGATTCTATACAATTAGTACAGATTTGGGCATGTACTCAAGGTAAAGGTGCTAGAGCAGTGGACTAAAACGAATCCTTGCAGGGTTCCGGTGTTAATCTGGAGGAAGTGTAACCTGTTCTCACTGACTGAGGACTGTTGGTATTAAACTCGAGCATTCAGTAGTAGAGCAGGTGAAGATACCTCTGTTCAAGCGTTTGGAGATAATAGACACGCCATACCTATCACATAAAGGTACACTGCTGAATGCATAATTTAAAGCGCGAGGCTATTCCTATTTTCACTATTAAACGGGAACTGACCCTGCGCTTATATTAATCCATAGATGGCCACATTAGTCTTCATTTGCCTATTGTCTACAAACACATTTGCTCCAGCCCTGTTTTAACGTATTGAGTTATCATCACTAATGTTCTGGGGTACAGGGTAGTGGAAGTTCAGATATATTTGCGAGCGTAAATTGCTTCTCATCACAAGTCACTCGATGGTAAATACTTACGCTGAAACTTGTATCCTAAAGTCAACACCCATATATCTGTTGTATAAATCTTTCAACATCTGTCCTGTCCAGGCCTCGCAGAATCGCACATTTGCAGTGTCATTCAATTCACTTGTATTATTCCAAACTGCACAGCGTAGATGATGTGATCAATTGTGGTTCCCTTGGCAGCTCCTTCATCCGAAGCATCAATCTCAACTTCAGCCCCTTCGACGTATTGTAGGCAAGGATCGCCATCCTTAAAATATATAGTGTCAGGGTATAATATTATGAGGATCATGTGCTCGTAAATGGGATTTTGTAAATGGATAGTATAGACATAGATAGGTGCTTGTCTAACCATCGTCAGTAGTTCGAGCAGTGCTTCGCTATTAATTCCTTGTATGGGCAGAGCTATAAGGAGATATGAGGACTTTATTCCTCGGAGCGCAGGAAGCTGAGAGCCAATCATGAAGGTGTATAAGGAGAAGGGATAGGTTGAGTTCGCAGAGTATTTTACCCCGGACGGGAATCAAAAAGTAAAGGTCATAGGTTCATGGTG